>NC_063059.1:5157461-5442461 GCF_018812025.1 Megalobrama amblycephala | reverse complement strand
TTTATCAGGTCATTGTGAAGCTGTATAGAGTTATTGTCACAAATCCTATCAGTTCCCGGACTACATCTCCCATCATCCTCTCTGCCACTCACCTGCACACACTTCACACTAATCACTAATCACCACACCCAGCTGCAGCTCATTATCAGGACTATATAAGACTCTCACACACACCACCCATTTGCGAAGTCTTGATTCCTAGTGACAATTCTGAGCGTACCTTGTATCCTGTCTGCCTGTGTTTTATCTTGCCTGTTCCTGTTTCTTGACCCGTTGCTGCCTGTCCTGACCCTTGCCTGTTATACTGTTCTGTGAATGATATCCGCCTGTCCTGACCATTGCCTGCACCCTGATTACGATCCTGCCTGTCCCTTGCTGTTCTCGTCTGCTCCTGATTGACCCTGCCTGTACGACATTCTTAATAAAGCTTGCATTTGGATCTTACCATGACTCCCGATTTGTTACAGAAGACTTCGCCACCACCAAGATCCAGCAGCTTTCCCGGAGGATCTCATTACGGTATGGACATTAATCTATTGCTATTGTGGAGTTCGCAAGGCACGCGATCGTTGGAGGAATATGTGCAGGAGTATCTAAACATTGCTTACCTCTCTGATCTTCCGGACTGTGCACTGATTGACTTTTTTTGTGATGGCGTCAACCAGCCTCTCCAGAATAAATTAAGACGAGAGGGACCGCGTTCATCACTTAGCAGCTTTATGGACTATGCATTGTTGACTGTTGGCTCTCCGTTTACTGTGGGTGTCGCGGAGGAATGCGACACCATGGTGAGTCCCGTAATGGCCGCCGCGCCAGGTAACACGCACAAGATGGCGGCTATCATTACAACAGCAACAGTTCATGTCTCCGCTGATCGCCCAGAGCCACGTCACGTCTCCGCTGATCGCCCAGAGCCACGTCACGTCTCCGCTGATCGCCCAGAGTCACGTCACGTCTCCGCTGATCGCCCAGAGTCACGTCACGTCTCCGCTGATCGCCCAGAGTCACGTCACGTCTCCGCTGATCGCCCAGAGTCACGTCACGTCTCCGCTGATCGCCCAGAGTCACGTCACGTCTCCGCTGATCGCCCAGAGTCACGTCACGTCTCTGGATCTATCCAAGGGCGCAGAGGACTACGTTCCAGTGTGGCTGATCCTCCGCTGACTTCAGCACGAGTGGCTGGCATTCCCAAGCCTCTGCCGGCCGCTTCGCTCTCAAGCCCGGTGGCCGCTTCGCACCCAAGCCAGCCGGTCGCTACGCTCTCAGGCCCGCCGGCCGCTACGCTCTCAAGCCCGGTGGCCGCTTCGCTCTCAAGTTCGTCTATTGCAACGCTCTCAAGTTCGTCTATTGCAACGCTCTCAAGTTCGTCTATTGCAACGCTCTCAAGTTCGTCTATTGCAACGCTCTCAAGTTCGTCTATTGCAACGCTCTCAAGTTCGTCTATTGCAACGCTCTCAAGTTCGTCTATTGCAACGCTCTCAAGTTCGCCTATTGCAACGCTCTCAAGTTCGCCGGTTGCAACGCACTCAAGCTCACCAGTTGCCATGGACTCAAGCGCCCTGGACGCGATGGACAAGATGGCTGCTTTGCCAGTGCCTACGGGCAAGATGGCCGCCCCTTCGGTGCTCACGGAGGTAGGGGCGTTCCAGCCATGGAGTCCACTCCAGAACCCGCTTCAGCCAGTGAGTCTGCTCCAGAAACCGCTCCAGTCGGTGAACCATTGCCTCATCCTCGGAAGAGGAGGAGGAGGAGGAAGAAGGCTCCTTCTGTTCTTCCCCCTCTTACGTCCAAGCGTCTTGTCCTGCCGCCGCCACCCGAGCTCCTCGCTCTGCCAGCACCACCCAAGCTCCTCGCTCTGCCAGCGCCACCTGTGCTTCTCGCTCTGCCGGCGCCACCCGAGCTCCTTGCGCTGCCAACGCCACCCAAGCTTCCAGCGCTGCCAACGCCACCCAAGCTTCCAGCCCTGCCAGCGCCACCCAAGCTTCCAGCCCTGCCAGCGCCACCCAAGCTTCCAGCCCTGCCAGCGCCACCCAAGCTTCCAGCCCTGCCAGCGCCACCCAAGCTTCCAGCCCTGCCAGCGCCACCCAAGCTTCCAGCCCTGCTCAAGCGCCGCTCAAACTCCTTGCGCTGCCAGCGCCACTCAGGCGTCTTGCCCTGCCGGCTTCACCCACACGCCTGGCCCTGCCGGCGCCACCCGAACTCCTTGCCCACAAACCTGCGACGGGCCCCGCTAAAATCCCCAAGAACTTTTTGGGGGGGCAGTGTACCTGAGGGTGGGGAGCTTGTGGGTGGGGACCCTGCCCGGCCACTGCCGTCATCGGCCTTTGTACCGTCATGGCCACCCATGGACTGGGGCCCACTATGGACATTTATGGACTCTGACCCGCCGTGGTCATCTTCGGACTCTGTCCTCCCGTGGCTGCCCAAGCCACCTGACCTGCCGTGGTTACCTGAACCACCTGACCCGCCGTGGTCATCTTCGGACTCTGTCCTGCCGTGGCCGCCCAAGCCACCTGACCTGCCGTACTCGTCCGAGCCACCTGACCTGCCGTGGCCGCCCGAGCCACCTGACCTGCCGTGGCCGCCCGAGCCACCTGACCTGCCGTGGCCGCCCGAGCCACCCGACCTGCCGTGGTTGCCTGAAACACCCGACCTGCCGTGGCTGCCCAGGCCATCTGACCTGCCGTGGCCGCCTGAGCCACCTGACCTGCCGCGGTTGCCCGAACCACCTGACCTGCCGCGGTTGCCCGAGCCACCTGACCCGCCGTGGCTTCCCGACACTCCTGACCTGCCGTGGCTGCCCGAGCCACCTGACCCACCGTGGTTACCTGAGTTCCTGGACCTGCCCTGGAGACCTCCATACCCGCCTGTACATCCAGTATCTCCTGCCTGTAGGTCTCCAGGGCACCCACCCTCCCTCCCCAGTTGTGCCATCTACGGCGCGAGGACGCGCCTTCCGGAGGGGGACATTCTGTCACAAATCCTATCAGTTCCCGGACTACATCTCCCATCATCCTCTCTGCCACTCACCTGCACACACTTCACACTAATCACTAATCACCACACCCAGCTGCAGCTCATTATCAGGACTATATAAGACTCTCACACACACCACCCATTTGCGAAGTCTTGATTCCTAGTGACAATTCTGAGCGTACCTTGTATCCTGTCTGCCTGTGTTTTATCTTGCCTGTTCCTGTTTCTTGACCCGTTGCTGCCTGTCCTGACCCTTGCCTGTTATACTGTTCTGTGAATGATATCCGCCTGTCCTGACCATTGCCTGCACCCTGATTACGATCCTGCCTGTCCCTTGCTGTTCTCGTCTGCTCCTGATTGACCCTGCCTGTACGACATTCTTAATAAAGCTTGCATTTGGATCTTACCATGACTCCCGATTTGTTACAGTTATGACCTATACAAATATCACTGTCTTTACTGAATTCTACCTGCTGGGATTTCCAGGACTCAATCCACAGTATTATGGAGCTGTAGGAACCCTTTTGTTCTTTGTCTATTTGACACTGGCAGGAGGAAATATCTTTATTATTGCATTCATTGCTTATGAGAGAAGCCTTCAGAAACCCACCTATTTAATCTTCTGTATTCTTGCTGTTTGTGATTTTGCTTTTGGAACTGCCACGCTGCCTAAAGCTATTGCAAAATATCTATTCAATATCAACACTATATCATTTTATAGTTGCTTTGTGCAGATGTTTTTTGTTCATTACTTGGGGAGTATTAATTCTTTTGTTATACTATTAGTGGCCACTGATCGGTTTGTTGCTGTACGTAACCCACTGAGATACTGTGTCCTTATTACAAACAAAACTGTTTTCATTGCATGTGGAGTGATTTGGACAATGTTCATACCTTTGATGGCAATCATTGTTTATCATGCCTTCGATGAGCCCTACTGTGCTTCTAATGTAATAACCCAAAATTATTGTGAACGAAATGCAATAATTAAACTCTCTTGTCGAGATATAAACCAGAAAAGGCTTTTTGCTTTTGGATGGGCCATGTTTATTATTTTGGGCCCTTTGATATTAATTATATTTTCTTTTATTGCCATCTTCACATCTGTTTTCAAAATTTCTGACATTCAGGCTCGATATAAAACATTCTCAACTTGCACTCCTCAGCTTCTTATTGTTTTTCTGTATTATCTCCCCAGATGTGTTGTCTATACATTTGATGTAACAGCTGCATTCACTCCTGACATTCGGATTATGTTAACTATGTGGTACAGTCTGCTTCCACCTGTTGTCAATCCGATGATATACTGCTTCAGAACCAAAGAGATCAAAGATGCATTAAGGAGGAAAATGAGACACAGAGAAGTTAGCATGCAGATGACCATGCTGTTGGGCAGAGCCTAAAATATTCCAATAACTTAATCAGTAGTGTGAATTGTTAAATTGCAGGCTTTTCCTATTTCCTTGTTATTCTGTCTGTGAAACTACCGATCAGACTAATGACACATTTCTAACATGGTTTCATTTTTTTTTTTTAGAAAAGATGAGTTTTTGTCATTTTCTTAATTTGAAATGGCATACACAATAAAGGTTAAAGGGTTTTGTTGTTGTTTTGTTTTGTCTGAAGTTAAGAATCTCTGAAAACATAAGCTGAGAATTATACTTCACATATTTATCCAAAGATCACTATTTTTATTTCCTTGTATGTTGTTCTTTATTTCCTTTATATGTTGTTCTTTAGAAATAGTATAAATGTTCACCTAGTAATCATTTTCCTGGCTAGTTTTTAGCCATGCATTTAAACATTTTTAGTTAAATAAATAAACACTTAACCAAGATAATGCATAAAATGAATGAGAAATATTGAATATCCTGGACTATTTCTTGTTTTATTCAATAAGATGTAGTTAAAAGGATAATAGAAAATTAAAAATGTAATTTAATTACATAATGTCCTAAAGGCCTGTGCGTCGTGTTACTTGAAAGAACAATTATTTTACTGTTTGAAAACTCAGATCTTATGAATATTAACACCTGAAAATTCACCAGAATTCTCAATGAATGACCATGGCTTTCATTTTTGGACTAACAGCCACTAGATTGCATGATCTTCTTTATTTTCCTCATAGACATTAGTATAGCTTTTTGAGATGATTTGGGAATTATCAGGTCATAGCCTATAAATCATAGATTGGAAATTTTGCCTAGAATAGACTATATTGTGTAGGCTATATGTGACGTAGTCGTAACTACCGAAATACCTGCCGGTGTTCGGATTAGCCAGTATTCTCCCACCGTACCAACTGTTGTTAACCCAATGATATAGCTGAGGTTAAAAAATAAAATAAAAAATAATCTGAAAGCATCTTCATGCTCTGACAAAGATAGCCTATGTTTTATTAATATATTTATCTCTAAAATTAGTGGCTTTGTAAATATCACAGTAATATTCATTCATTGCATTCATTTAAATCAAATCTCTGAACTATTTTTAAGCGTAAAACAGTTTCACCAAAAAATTTGAGAAAATCATAGTAAAAGTTTTTAGAGTGTATACTGCCTATAAACAAATGTTTCAGAATAAAGATTTATGACATACTTTGTTGCTTTTTTGACAATTTTACTGACTAATAAGAAACCAATAAAATATTTTGTAATGATATCTCAAAACTCACTCCAAGATATCATATTCTATTCATTAATGCCAGTCATCTGTCGATTAAATACAGTATATCTATTTATTTTTAAAGCATATTTAACTACTGCTGCTCAATGTGTCCTATAAGCAAGCAAGCAAAAAAAAAAAATAATAATAATTGCTTTAATAAATAACTAATTTAGTAATAAACTTGGTCCCACTTTATATTAGGTGGCCTTAACCTACTATGTAACTTACATCAAAAAATAAGTACAATGTACTTATTGGGTTCATATTGAATTGCAAAACACTTTTGCTGCTATTGAGGTGGATACGGGTAAGGTTAGAGAAAGTTTTGGTGGTATGGGCAGGTTTAAGGGTAGGGGTAAGGTGTAAGGGATTGGTTAACAGTGTAATTATAAGTGTAATTACAGAAATTAATTACAGATGTAATTACATGCAGGTGTTTTTAAAATATAAGTACAATGTAAAAACATGTATGTACGCAATAAGTGCATTGTATCAAATGATTAATTTAAATGTAAGTATTAGGTTTTTTTATTATTAATCAGTTTTTAACTTTTATATGGCAAATAAATGAACATCTCTTATTAGTTTTTCTTGTAATATACACAAAATGTCAGTCCAAGTAAATATTGCTTCAAGACTAAAATTTAAATGTTTGGAAATTTATACAGCTGATTAACTTAATATGATGTCAAATCACAGTGGAAATGTTAAATCCCCTTTTTACAGCAAATTCTTTACATTAATAAGCCTGTACAGAAATTGATTTAAAAAATAAATTCACCTTGAGAAATATTAACTGGAGTGAAAAGTCTGACAGTTAGGCCAGCTTTTTTCCATTTTTCATGAATATGCATTAGCATGTAAATAAAATGTAGAGCAAACAGATACCCAGCTGCAACATGCACTAATTTCATTCCATATAAAAACACATTTCACCTCCTCTTTGACAATTTTAATAATGGTTACAAAATTCATAGTTCAGCTCCATAAAAAAAAGTGAAGAATCAGACAAGAACTGACCTTTAGTATTGAAACTTGCACTCTGTGTAGGATATAAGCAGATGTAATGTTAGATATCTGTCAACAGATGGCACTAATGTAACAATGTTATTACACTCCTCAAACACTGTTATACACAGGGAAGTCACTAGAGATATGGATGGGGACTGTTTTAGGGGGGTCTTCCCAAGGATTTAGCCCCCCAACATTTTCATTCATGTACTATTAGAGTAACAGTGGGTAAAACCTATCAAAATTATGTTATTTTTGATCAAGTTCAGCTACAAGTAAAGTCCCCCCTAAGATAAGCCTAGTGATATCCCTGGTTATACACAGAGATAAAAGATATATACATTAACATAAACCTTCCATATATTATAAATAATAGTTTTATTAAAGTAAGTTATTAAAGAATAAATGATTCACCAGTATTTCACTGGTCAACCATATAAAGTACAAGTACATTGATTAAATAACAAAGGAGTTTTAAAAGAACTGTGAATTGTGTTTTTAACATACTTTCAAATGATTTCCTCTTGATCACTATGAAAATCACAGTCAGTTAGCTGATTGGTCGGTAAGCTGGCTATGTCCTCAAACACATCTGCATAGGTGTTAAAGTGAATGCCTAGATTTAGGATGTTCTCTAGCTGCTGGATCCCGCCGGAGACAGAGATGTTGTGGAGACTGTGGACGGAGGGGGATGTGACCACGTCTTTGAAGGGTGAAGGGGCCGTTAGTATAAACTGTCCTCTGGACCTATCTGCAGCTGAAACAGTTAAATAAGAATCAAATAAAAACCAAACACAACCAAAGACACATTGTAGTTGTTAATTAATTGTCCTAATCAAACTTAATGCTGTGCATTCACATTTGATACCAATTAAATGAGTCTCTTAATGTTTCATTTGAATAGTCTACAATATTAAAAGGAGGCTTAAATTTAGAAGACTCTGATGGTGAACGGATGTTACATGGCCAGTAGATGGCAGCCAAATGTTCAGAATGGCTCTGACAGAAGTTGTTTAAAAAAAAAAAAAGCATAATATGCTGATTGGCACAACTGCTGGAAAGATGCTTTCCATAAAGATGATATTTTAGGAAAATTGCAAAATTTACATAAGGGCCAGGGGCATGATTAAATCTGTTCATTTGTTTAAAAATATAATTTTTATTTTTTGTTTTAATGTTTTTTTCTTCAACCTTCAAGATCTTGTTTCCTAATTTTACAGTGAAAAGATGGTGAACTGATGTTATATGGCCACAAGATGGCGTCAAATCTCCAGAATGGCTCTGACAGAAGTTGTTTTAAAAATGCATTATTTGCTGATTAATTATTAAAATTACAATAGTAAGAAATATTTACGATATTAAATATAAGTTAATATAAGAAATAAGATATTATACTGTAAATAAATTCATAATATCGAACTCAGATTCTTTTGCACACTTTAGTCAGTGGGTAATGCTTTCCATTTAAGAGGATATTTTAGGAAAATTACAAAATTTACATAAGGGTCAGGGGCATGATTAAATCTGTTCATTTGTTTAAAAATATAATTAAGTTTTTGTTTTGTTTTTTGAATGTTTCTTTCTTCAACCTTCAAGATCTTGTTTCCTAATTTCACAGTGAAAAGATGGTGAACTGATGTTATATGGCCACAAGATGGCATCAAATCTCCAGAATGGCTCTGACAGAAGTTGTTTTAAAAATGCATTATTTGCTGATTAATTATTAAAATTACAATAGTAAGAAATTTTTAAGATATTAAATATAAGATAATATAAGAAATAAGATATTGTACTGCAAATAAAGTCATAATATCTAGCTTGGATTCTCTTGCGCACTTTAGTCAGTGGGTAATGCTTTCCATTAAAGGGTTAGTTCACCCAAAAATGAAAATAATGTAATTTATTACTCACCTTCATGCTGTCCCACACCCGAAAGACCTTCATTAATCTTCGGAACACAAATTAAGATATTTTTGTTGAAATCCGATGGCTCAGTGAGGCCTCCATAGCCAGAAATTGACATTTCCTCTCTCAAGATCCATTAATGTACTAAAAACATATTTAAATCAGTTCATGTGAGTTCAGTGGTTCAATATTAATATTATAAAGCGACAAGAATATTTTTGGTTGCACCAAAAAAACAAAATAACGACTTATTTAGTGATGGCCGATTTCAAAACACTGCTTCAGGAAGCTTCGGAGCGTTATGAATCTTTTGTGTCAAATCATGATTCGGATCACGTGTCAAACCGCCAAACTGCTGAAATCACGTGACTTTGGCGCTCCGAACAGCTGATTCATTATGCTCCGAAGCTTCATGAAGCAGTGTTTTGAAATCGGCCATCACTATATAAGTCGTTATTTTGTTTTTTTTTGGCACACTAAAAGTATTCTGGTCGCTTTATAATATTAATATTGAACCACTGTACTCACATGAACTGATTTAAATATGTTTTTAGTACCTTTATGGATCTTGAGAGAGGAAATGTCATTGCTCCCTATGCAGGCCTCACGGAGCCATCGGATTTCAACAAAATTATCTTAATTTGTGTTCCGAAGATTAACGAAGGTCTTACGGGTGTGGAACGGCATGAGGGTGAGTAATAATTCATTTTTGGGTGAACTAACCCTTTAAGAGGATATTTTAGGAAAATTACAAAATTTACATAAGGGTCAGGGGGTATGATTAAATTTGTTCATTTGTTTAAAAATATAATTTGGATTAATTTTTTTCTTTAACCTTGAGTGGCCACAATTCCTTTGTACCAAGACACAAATGTATGGAGTCAAATTAATGCCTTAAAGTTTTGCACAAAAATAAAGTTTTGCAAAACAAAAAAAAGAATTGAGCAATAAAAAAATGTTTTGCAAACAAAAATAAAGAATTGCAAAGGAAAAATAAAGTATTGAGCGGAAAAAAATAAGTTTTGCAAACAAAAATAATAAATTGCAAAATAAAATAAAGTAGTGCAAAAATAAAAATATAATCAATTACAAAAATCAATGACAGCTGTAATCCTATTTTATCTTTGCCACATATTTTTCATGCTCAAACCTACTAAATCATTTGCAACGCTCATTTTATTCTGCGTTTCAGTCAAGTGTGCACTCACGATACCGGTTTTCTTTTGCGCTGCACTTTTCTGTGCGGTTCTCTTTATGGCACTGGTTTGACGTGGGGGTGGAGTCAAGAAACGGGGGCACGCCCCCGCGAAATGCATTGGAGGGGAACGTAATCGGCGACAGGTGAAATAATTCTTTGACATGGTTAAAAATAATGAATGGTTTGTTTTTGTTGGTTTGTTTAGCATATGTTGTCGCCGATTACGACCCCCTCCAATGCATTTCTTATAGTAATATGACCCGTTGCTCTCTGTCTCACTGCCTGTATCCACTTTTGTGTCCTTAAACATTCGTTTTTGGGGGTCGACAGCTTATAAAAACTTATTTCTGGGTTTTTTAGCTTGTTAGCTGTACACCTTGTCACACAGCAGCTTTTAGGCATTGTTCTGTTTTTTGTAATGAGTCAGAAAAGACAAGAAGGCAGCCTGGAGACAGTTGGATTGTTTAATAAATGCGCTCTGTCTCTATGCTTGATCTGTTCTGTTGCGATCTGCGTCTCCTGCCGATGACGTGTTTCGCGGGGCGTGCCCCCGTTTCTTGACTCCACCCCCACGTCAAACCAGTGCCATAAAGAGAACCGCACAGAAAAGTGCAGCGCAAAAGAAAACCGGTATCGTGAGTGCACACTTGACTGAAACGCAGAATAAAATGAGCGTTGCAAATGATTTAGTAGGTTTGAGCATGAAAAATATGTGGCAAAGATAAAATAGGATTACAGCTGTCATTGATTTTTGTAATTGATTATATTTTTTATTTTTGCACTACTTTATTTTATTTTGCAATTTATTATTTTTGTTTGCAAAACTTATTTTTTTCCGCTCAATACTTTATTTTTCCTTTGCAATTCTTTATTTTTGTTTGCAAAACATTTTTTTATTGCTCAATTCTTTTTTTTGTTTTGCAAAACTTTATTTTTGTGCAAAACTTTAAGGCATTAATTTGACTCCATACAAATGTCTATCTTTTCTTGTTTGTGTCTCACACATGTATATTATTTTATTTCTTAAAATTATAACTTAAGGGCCAAACCAATATTCACCCCATTTTTATGAGACTCTTTAATTAAGGTGTCATAAACTGCCAGTGTGTCCTTGCCTTCAGGTGGATGTTCATCTTTGTCTTGTGAGCTGATGAGGGACAGTTCTCTCTCACAATCAAACTCTGAGCCGGTGAAGGAGCAATGACTTTCACTCTCCGATGACGTCTCTGTTGCCCCGCTTCTGCATGGCTTTATGGGACACTCTCTGAAATTGTGATGAGGGTATCCCTTGTGGTCCCGTGGGGCGTTCAGCTTCTCAACTTCATCTGCTGAGAGGTGCTGTGGAGGGCCTGTCAGATCAGGAGCCAGTTTCCTCTTGAAGAACAGTTGGGATTGACGTTGCCACTGGTGAAAATCGGCTCTAGGCGTTGTCTGGTGAAGTTTAAAAGATGGATCATGATTAGTTTGAGGTTGCATGATGGATTGAGATAATTTTGGATTGCCATTCACCTGATCTCCACGTTCATCCTCCTTCTTCAGCTGTGGGGTCTTCACATCTGAGTATGTGCTGTCAATCTCATAGTACTCCAGTTCACTCCCACCAAAACCTGAGACATGACAAGAAGGCCCACTTTCAGTACAACTTTCCACTCCTTGAGTCGAATCTCTTGGTTTTATCAAATCCGGTTGCTTGCTGGCCTCATTTGAGACATTCCGATGAGACTCATCAGCAGGACCTAAACTAAATGCCAGGTTATCCGTTCCGTGCTGTTTGCTTGGTGGCATGAGGTAGACATGACTCTTCTTTTCTCCCTCACATAGTTTGCCTTGTCTCCTGAGGACAATACATAGTACCAGGATCAGCAGAATGAGGATGACGGGAAGAACGATGGCTACAATCCATAAGGGGACAGTGTTTTGTGTTTGAGAACAGGCCTCGCTGTGGACGACGTCAGATGAGCAGGATCCACATGAAGACCCAGACACGTTGTGTAAGACAAATGCACCAGTAGTCGTCTTTGGAAGAAGATCCACAGTTACTATCATTCCAGCAGGGCTCAGATAGACAGGAATCCTCGAGGCATGGAGTCAGAACACAGCGGTTTGGAGAAACGCAGAAGGTTTGGAAGACAGATGGGCTGGAGCTGGCCTGGACTATCTCATTGTAGCCACTGAAGGATAGGAGGTGGCCATTGAATTTGATGTATTCCACACATCCTCTAAAACCTGGAAAGACAATATAAGCAACATCAGCAGCAAAATACTGTATAAGGGATTCATGATCAAGTTGGCAGTTTTAATTAATGGTTAAATCAGAAAGGAAAACCAAATTTAAACAATAGAAAAATTAATAATTGAAAAAAAAAAAAAAAAACCTGAAACTAAACTAAAATACATTTGCATGACTCCTAAACTAACTAAACTAAAATGGCCACCAAATAGTTTTAAATTAATTTAAAGGTACAATATGTAAGATTTTTAGATTAAAATATCCAAAAACCACTAGAACATTGTTATATATTTTGTAGACTTGCATACTTACATCATCCCAAATGTTTCCAAGAATGTTTAAATCCAGAAAAATAAGCAATTTTCACTAGGACATAGGTGTTGCCTATCAATGACATCATACCCACATTACCCTCGATTTCCGGTTTTAATTTGTAGAAACCATGGAAACATCAAAGATGTTTAATATATGTTTTATTAGACAGGCAAGCAACTGTTTGGATAAATTCATTAACAAAAAAAGAATCATTGTTATATAGCTCAACCACAGACTGTATAAAACATGGATGTAGTGTCCGTGACATTACCCGTAGGTTTCTGAAGAGCATTTTTGAAGCCCAAAATGGGCGAAGAGGCCGTCGGTCACCATGCATAACTCCCAGATAACCGAAACTGGGCAAAGAGGTAGGACGTGGGTGGAGCTGAGGTGGCTGGTTGCTGAAACCACGCCCACCTAGCTTGACATGATCAATTTAGCTCAGGCTAAGGAAGCTATCTATCTATCTTAGATACTATCTAAAATATTAAAGGGGGGTATCATGCACAGTTTCTGCCAATCTCATGTTAATCTTGAGTACCTATAGAGTAGTAGTGCATCCTTCATATCTCCAAAAAGTTGTTAAGTTTAAAGCTGCAGTCCGCAATTTTTCCTCTTTGTCGCCATCTCTTGTTTGAAACCTGCAATTGCAGTCATATGCGGAACAGTTATCTGTACATGCGTTGTGCATCGGCACAGCTCGTCAGCGCGGATGAATCTAATGTTTGCTGTCAGTCACCGGACCGGTGTGGATACTGCACTTCAGAATCACAGATTCTACGTCTTGAAAGTATGACCAATATAAGAATTTTCACTGGAAAATATCATCTGAACAAGTAAGTAACATGTCTGCCACTTTTGTTCTGACCAACTGAGGAAAAAAGCATTAGGCCTATAATAAATTGCGCTGCCAATGATGATTAAATCTAACGATCGCTTGGCTCGGATCATGCTAAACCGTGTAAATTATTATTACTGTTATACTTTGTTCTCAAATCGTTAATGTTACCAACATCAGCATTACTATGACTATGTGTATATTAGTTTACCTGTAGATTTCAATTTCTGTAGCCACTACACAGTCCAAAGTTTTTTGCTTTTTGACTACGGGGGAATCTCCAGTTGTCACTGATGATTGTCATTTGGATCTTACTGGATTACAATCCGCTATCAAAATGATAAATTTCATTATTTCAGCTGCTGTGAGAAAAGGCTATAAATGTGCCGCTACCAGCAGCATCCTCACGTGATAAAACCGACTAGCCTGGACTCCTTCTTTCTGTTTACGGGCGTGACGTAATGACGCACAGAGGAACTGCTGCATGCTCAAATTTCCAGAGGAAATCCACCATATCGCTCTTATTATAAAACATTATTACAAGCTTACTGTTGTGAATCGAGACAAGATAATGAGATAGTTTTGCTGGTTATGTACTTGCTCAAAAATTGATTTTGGATCATTTTTAACCAAAAAAAGTTACAGACTGCAGCTTTAATCATATTTATAAAAGATACATATGCTGTACCGAGTATTTCCGAAAACAGCCGAGTGCCTGGAGGCGTGTCGTTGTGAGCGGAGATAGAGTGACGAGCTATCACGTGAACGTGCAGCTTTTGCGTAGAGATCGTCTACAAGCTATCAATGGTCAGCTAAACAACTGTATTTAAACACACAATGCACCATCGCATTATCCATGGATAACTTTTGAATCACTATAATGAATATAGCGTATGAATGATGAATAATGAATTTATGAATTCACTACATTTGTGTTGTTTACATTATATGCACTTAGGCGCCTATTGCCAACAAAACAGACATTTGAAGCAGTTTTACTCACCACCTGCTGTTTCGACCGGGATCATTATCACTGTGACCACTCCATCTTTCAGTTTCAAACGATCTGTAAATCCAGCGTAGAACTGGGCCTTGTTTATGAAACCATAAGCGCAGATCCTGAGGGCTCGAGCAGCCACAGAAAAACACGAGATATTCTCCATTCATTTTAACCAATAAAAAAGTGATTGTAACGATCAGTTTCTATGGTTATTTTAATAACAAATGACGAGAGCGCATCAATGTATTGCATGAGAACAAAACTCTCAGCTCCACTTAACGCTGGGTTCTTTGGGAAACAAGGTTATCTTTCTTACAAGGTTATCTATCTCACAACCAAAAAGACACTTCTTTGGTGACATTGTTGATTTTGTGCAGTTCTGTGACCTATGCAGCACTGCGAACGACTTCCGTAAACCCGACCGCACAATGATAGACGTGCTTTTGCTCTCTCGCTCTGGTCGACGCGCGTGCGCACGCCCTTCCGGGAGAAGTGCCCGTACAAGGAAATTCCGCCCTCGTTGACGTCACTCAGGACCATGCTTGAAAAAGTAATCCGACAGCTGTGACGATTTGGAAAAGAATTTTTGGGAACAGAAATACTCCGTCATACGTCCAACTCATGTTTTGAAACTTTGGCCATGTTTAGCATGAGAATCCAACTCTTTAACAGTGTAAATAAGTCAGAATACATGAAATAGCATTATACCCCCCCTTTAATAAAGATAAATTATACATCATTTGAACGTTCTAAAGGTTTACTGTCAATCACGCTCGTCTCTCAATAGCAATCGCTCCAGCAGCCTCATTTCGCTCCAACTGCTTTTAGCCCCACCCTGCTTCTTACTACAGTAATGTTAATAAATCTTTAATACATTAGCTCATCCATGAATATGATTTCTGCCCGAGTCCTGTCGGATTCTTTCCATCGGCTGTAGATGTGAAGACAACACCTCCCATGATTCCGCGAAATCAAGGTGTCATCAAGCTACACCTTTGTTTTGAACAAACGACCTCTAGTGGTGAAAAATTATTATAATATTATAATACTGTGCCTTTAATTTAATAAATAATTTTAAAATCAGTATTTTAGATGCATAATATATTGTAAATTTTTATGATCCGCTTTCATTAAACATTAAAATGCCACAAGATAACACTAGTGTTATTGCTAAATACATTAAATTTTGGCAGCACAAAAATACTCAAACTAAAAAACAACAAATAAACAAAAAAAAAAAAAAAAAAACACAAAATAAATTAAATTTAAGAAACTAAACTAAATTTAAAGTATACCTGAAAATAAAATAGAAATAAAAACTTTAAATTCTATACTATAAAAATAATAAAGAAATAAAAATAATACATTTAAAAAAAAGCAGTAAAACAGAATGAACTCATGGGATGAACTCATGAAAAAATATTAAACTTTAAGCAATGGAAAGCGTTTTTAAGTACATTATAACCAACAAATCAGGGGCAATCTTACCTAAGTCCTGGATCATGTCTGGGAAACCTCTGGATTCTCTCAGTGAAGCAGTGCCCAGAAAAATGGTCTCCACCAAGAATGCCGAGTGAGTTATGGTGCCATTGGTGGTGTTCACAACAGGCCGTTCATCCAGAAACAGAGAGATGTATGAGCCCCTTCTGCGCAGCTGAAGAACATGCCACTGTCCATCTGACACATCTCCCTCCGTTGAGAGCTCCAGCTGCTGACCAGATGTGATATTGGTGAACACATACAGAGGTTTCCCATCTGATATCTGAGGAGGCGAGAGAAAACATGTTATTAACTGAATTAAGAGATATAGCTCAGATACAGCAGATTCAAGCTAGCTGTTAAAGACTAACAAATGTAACATAGAAAATACAGCAATAATAATTTATATTAAAGTTCAATAAAAGTTAGGCACACTCAACAGCATATGGCATAATATGGATTACCACACACATAAAAAATGAGTTTCTCCTTTTCTTTATAAACTGCAAAGGCACATGCAATGGAAGTGAATGAGGCCAATCCTTAAAGGTGCCGTAGAACGTTCTTTTACAAGATGTAATATAGGTCTAAGGTGTCCCCTGAATGTGTCTGTGAAGTTTCAGCTCAAAATACCCCATAGATTTTTTTTAATTCATTTTTTTTAACTGCCTATTTTAGGGCATCAACTATGCACAGATTCAGCGCGCGGCCCCTTTAAATCTCTCGCTCCCTGCCCTCCCAAGCTCTAGACTATAAGTGCAGTTATACAGTGCATGAACAAAGTTCACACAGCTAATATAACCCTCAAATGGATCTTTACAAGATGTTCGTCATGCATGCTGTATGCATGCTTCGAATTATGTGAGTAAAGTATTTATTTTGATGTTTACGTTTGATTCTGAATGAGTTTGATAGTGCTCCATGGCTAAAGCTAACATCACACACTGTTGGAGAGATTTGTAAAGAATGAAGCTGTTTATGAATTATACAGACTGCAAGTGTTTAATAATGAAAATAGCGATGGCTCTTGTCTCTGTGAATACAGTAATAAACGATGTTAACTTTAACCACATTTAACAGTACATTAGCAACATGCTAACGAAACATTTAGAAAGACAATTTACAAATATCACTAAAAATATCATGTTATCATGGATCATGTCAGTTATTATTGCTCCATCTGCCATTTTTTGCTATTGTCCTTGCTTGCTTACCTAGTCTGTTGATTCAGCTGTGCACAGATCCAGACATTAATACTGACTGCCCTTGTGTAATGCCTTGAACATGGGCTGGCATATGCAAATATTGGGGGCGTACATATTAATGATCCCGACTGTTACGTAACAGTCTGTGTTATGTTGAGATTCGCCTGTTTTCCAGAGGTCTTTTAAACAAATGAGATTTACATAAGAAGGAGGAAGCAATGGAGTTTGAAACTCAATGCATGTCTTTTCCATGTACTGAACTCTTGTTATTCAACTATGCTAAGGTAAATTCAGTTTTTGATTCTAGGGCACCTTTAATGTTTTGACAGTAATCAATATGTGTTTTAACATGATTAACAAACAAGAACAACAACAAAATCACTTATCTACAACTTTGTGGTCAGGACAACATAACTAAAATGACTGTAAAAAAGGTAATTGAAAATACACAAGATTTAAAAGAAGAATTTATATAAGTGTTGTGCTTTTATAAAATTATAAGCTTCACATTTCTGCTTTTAGAACCTCCAAAAACTCCTCTTTTAAGTGCCTCAAGAAAAGAAGACAGCTGAAAGAATTTTTTTGTGGTAATCAACATTAGCTGCAAACACCATCAGCTTAACTTGTATTGAATATTGCTTTAAAATTCTCTCAGAGCTCACCTTAAGTTTTAGATGTGCTGTTTGACACCAGCACACAAGCAAAACACCATTTCTTCTGACAGTCCTCATCTTGATCTCAACACTGTCAAACCCCTGAGAGTCTCCTTCCTTCCCATCCAAAATGGCTTGTAGAAGCTGATTTCTTCTGTAGCTTTCCTTGATGGCAAACTCAATGTAGGCCTCTCCATTGAGAAACAATACATGCTGTTCAGCCAAATCTATCAAAAACAGAATCAGATTGACTTCAACACTTTAAACTATTAAAGTAAAAAACAGAGAAACAACAGATACAGTATGTAGGAATGAAATTACTCATGGCACAGTTGGGTCCTGTGAAATAGTCTCTACACTGGCAGTGGTGGTGAGACCATCGGTCTTGACAAACTCCTTCATTCAAACACTCAACGGTTTCACAGGGAGGAATATCTGCTCGTGGACATCTGATCAACAAAAAGAAATAAACTAAAACATGGTATTTTAATAGAACTTTTACAATTCACAACGTTTCTTTTGAAACTCACCGATCAAGAACATTCTGGGATGCCAGATATTTTAAGGAATCTGGACCAATGTTGTTCACTTGCACGTTTCTCATACAGCCCACAAAGTCATGAGTCCTGATTTGCCTCTGCAAAATGGCATCAATTGACTTTATGCCACCAAACGTCATGTTATTTGAGCTCACTTCCAGAGTCCTGTGTGTAAACGTCATTTAGAGGTATGAGTTCAGATAAACAAACAAGTAAGAAGAGGAGGTAAAATGGTAAATCATAAGCATGAAGAAAACAAATAGCAGTTTGAAATTATGTGTACTAGTGTGTTTAATCTGGGACAAAATGGCAAGATTAAACATAATACTACCTTTGGGTTCCAGTGCCACCATTCTGAGATAAGCAAAAACCCTTGAGGTTCACTGGCAGAGCAGTTGTCTATTTCTAGAGAGGCTATCTGAGAGACACAAAGGGAAGTATACCTGCAGAATATCTGACAAATCTTTCACAAAAATGGCTTGATTCCTAAGATTGAAAAATGACCATATATGGGAATCACGTACATTTCCAGTTCTTCTTACGGTGATGTTGTGAAAACTTCCATCAGCCACTATCTTTCCAGTTTCCAATCTTATCACTCCAGATCCAAGATCATAAGACAGCCACAGCCTTCCACTGACAATTTCAAGGGCCATGAAGTCTGAAGTTGATGGGTCACCATGGTTGTACAAAAGCAAAGCGTTTTGCTGAACAGTCGCGAATTCCAGATAAATGAAGTTATATTGTGGATCCAATGGAGGAAATTCTATATAAGAAAGTTCCTGAAAGCCATAACTGTGTTCATCACAATTGATTCCGCTCACACCTAACAATAAATAGGAATGTCAGAAATATATCTATTCAAAAATATACAGTATATCTAAAGGTAATCATACATGTATCTATTCAAATTAATATAATAATTCATGAATTGAATTCAATGATGAATAACACATTATACATACTTTTATAATTAAAAATAAAATATTTAATATATTGTATTTAATAACAATGGAATTTGTTAATCATATCAGATAAAACAAATAATAAATTAAACATTTATTTATTTATTTTTTGGTGTTTTTGCCTTTATTATGATAGGACAGTGATTAGACAGGAAGTTAAGTGGGAGAGAGAGAGGGGGGGACAGGATCGGGAAAGGACCATGAGCCAGAACTCGAACTCGGGTCACCCGAAGCACACTGGCGCTACAAATCGGCACGCTGCCCATGAGGCCATCGGCACCGACAATACATTATTATATTATCATTAAAATAATCTAATATTTAACATAATGAATATAAAAATGAATATACTGAATCTAATCATAAACAATAAATCTTATTATTTAAAGTAAAAACATTTAAAGTAACATAAGTAATGATTTGAATTTAATAATACATTATTCATTTTACAGTAAAAAATAAATAATAATTTAATAATAGTTTATATTAAAATATTAAAATGAATAAATTGAATAAAATGAATAACATTTTATTAATTTTACAAATAAAAATAATATCACAAAATGAGGTCAGAATTTGAATCATATAATAATATGTAGACAGAAAATGTCCTCTTACCAAATGGACACTGGCAAGAGTAACCAGTTAAAAAACTGAAGCAGTTGCCAAACACACAAGGGGTGGAAGCACAGTGGTCAACAATACGATCACAAAATCTTCCTGTGACAAAAAAGTGGTTAATTAATGTACAACAAATCAATTAAAATTAGATAAACAAAAATACTTTTTAGACTCAAAAGAATTGATTCAGTGCACAAGTTATATGACCATACCTTCATACCCTGGGCTGCAATCACAGATGAACCCTCCCTGTGTGTTCCAACATGTTCCTCCATTTAAACATATTACCGTTTGACATTCATTATCAACTGTAGAGCAGTGCGGTCCTGAGAACCCCTCTTTGCATTGACAAAAATAAGTTCCTGGATTGTTATAGCAGTTTCCCCCATTGTCACAAGGTTCCTTGGTGCATTCATCAAAGTCTAGTTCACATGCATCACCTGTAAAGCCTGTTGGGCAAGGAGCAGTTAAAGATCTCCACAAAATAGGGAGATACAAATATAAGACTAGAGCTTTCCAACACAGCAACTTCCTGACTGATGTGAATGTTTCTGTTGCAGGTGGCACCATTATGGCAGGGACGGAGCATACAGGGGTCGCTGGTTATTTGGGATATAGTCACATTGCTTTGCACTTCCAGTAACTTTTTATGCATGCTTGATATTCCGCTTGCCGCCTCTCCAGTTAGATACTGACCATTGTAACTTTTCACAGCAGCCAGAAGCAGCATTTTATCTCCTTGCAACTTCATTCCAAACACATGCGTTTTGGATGCTTGTAGGTTAAAGAGGCTATCTAATGCTTTGACAAATTTTAAATACTTCAAAGACAGAAATTCCTCAATAGTAGATATAGAGATGTAGAACAACACACAGTTGTCCAGAGAGACGTTGGTAAAGCCTTTGTAATTGACGTAGATGCTGTTGTTGACTGACGGGTGGAGCTGGTCACTCGCTTCGACGGAAATATTATACGTTGCCTCCCCTTGGTATGGGGAGGACCACAAATTACACATCCCAAATGGGAAACTAAACATCCTAAGTGGCCCGTTTCTGATTGTACAATTGAAAACATCCAGTTCGTCCAGATCGATCGGTCTCACATTTCCGATTAGTCCTCCTGGGAAAGAACTTCCGTAATATTTCACCAATATATTGATGTTTCTCTGGAGTGGTGCATTGTCATTTTCGTCAAGAACTTTAATATGAAACAAAGTGGTGGAGGACATAGGCGGCTTACCAGCATCTTGAACCACAATATGTACATGAAAAAGAGGGTTGTGCTCCCGATCAAAGGGTCTTGAGGTAAGGAGAACTCCATCAGATGAAAGTGAAAAACCCTCAGCAGGTCTCATCATCCAGTATGTGAAAGGACCTTGATTTGGGGGAAGATCATCATCTGTGGCAGTTAAAGTGGAGACGAGAGTGCGAGCAGGTTGGTTTTCTCGGATAAACCCTTCTGTGGTCAACAATTTGGGAGAATTGTCATTGACATCAGTAATGGTGATAGCTACCTTTGTGCTTCCAGTTACAGCAGGTGAGCCCTCATCAATAGCGATGACCGTCAGGTTATAGATGGCCCACATCTCTCTATCCAAGTGACTGCTAACTGATATGACGCCACTGACGGGATCTATAATGAAGGAACTATTGATATTTCCATGTTCAATGCTATAGGAGAACCTGCTCCATTCTCGGATCACATCCCGGTCCACTGCTTTGACTTTAGTTATGGAGGTCCCAATCAAGATGTCCTCTGGCACTGCTACGGTGTAGAGCATTGAATCAAACTCAGGGGGATCATTTTCATCTAGTATGTCTAGATGTATCAATGCCTCATCAACATTAAATCCAGTAATGGCTCCTCTGTTTTTTGCCAACACCTGTAGGATGGACATCATTTTTAAGGCGATTTTTCAAATCTTTACAGATATATATTGTTCCTGTATGCTCGTCCACTACAAAACTAGCTTTTTTACTTTGCCCTGCAAGTACGTAAAACACTTTTCCATCAGGCCCTCGGTCATAGTCTATGGCGATGACCCTTCCTATTTCAGTTTGTAGCGGCAAAGCCTCTGACACAGAAAAGTTGTATAGATGTCTTTGAAAAGCAGGGATGAATTCATCGAGGCCAGTGACCTGGATGTGAATATGGGCAATATCAAACAAATATGGAGAGCCAATGTTGGTGGCCTTGACTGTAAGTTCAAAATGCTGATTTTCCTCATAATCAAATATCTCTGAAGTGGTGATAGTGCCATTTTTGGTGTCCAAATAGAAGAGATGGATGTCTCCTGCAATAAGTGAATACGTGATTTGAGAGTGAATTCCTGTGTCAGCGTCCTTCGCCCAAACCTGCAAAACTGAGGTACCAATTAAAGCATTTTCTGAAACAGTGGCAATGTAATCTGTAGATGTAAATACAGGAGGGTTATCATTTAAATCTATAACATATACTGTGATATTGAGTTGCCCCATCTTGGGATGCCAGCCTCCATCCTTGGCAATGACTTTTAGATGATGAGTTTCTGATTCCTCAAAGTCAAGCACTTTAACCAGCATGATCAATCCTGAAGAGTGTCCAATGGTAAATAATCCATTTTCATTCCCACCATCAAAAGAATAAGAAATAACACCATTGATGCCAAAATCTTTATCTTTGCCTTGGACCTTTCCAATAACTGAACCAATGGGCAAATCTTCTTGAACAAAAAACTCAGCTTTACTGTTAGGAAAATGTGGAGCGAACAGGTTCTCTTGTGTGACTTCAAAACTGATTTCAGTTGCTGCAGAAAGAGGAGGAAGGCCTTTATCTTTCACAGTGATCTGAAGTGTTAGAATGATGTTAAGACTATTTGCTAAAGTTTTATTTAACAGCACTTTTCCGCTGTTACGTTCTACCTTAAAAAAAAGAGATCCATTGCCACCACTATTAAAGTACTCAACACTGTTTTTCATTTCAAGAAAATCTTGATCTACTGCAGATATCTGGATCACTTCTGTTCCCACAACCAGGGTTAAAGGGACTGGTACCAAAGGCCTGAAGGGTAAAAACGAGGGTGGGAAATTATTATATTGTACTAATGTCACTGAAACAATGCTAGAGCTGTTCAAAGGAACACTGCCACAGTCAGTTGCCACAACTGTGAAAGCAAAAATTACAGATTCAGATTCATGGAGAACAATGGGCTGTTTGTTTGAAATTTCCCCAGTTGATGCATTTACCAAAAAACGTTCATTTGGTGGTTCGATGAAGTAGAGGATGTGGGCATTCTCACCAAGATCTCTGTCAGTAGCACTAACTTGTAGAAGGAAAACTTCATGCATCTTCATCTCAGGGACAGTGATGGTGTAAAGTGGTTGAGAGAAGATCGGTGTATTGTCATTGATATCTGTAATGTATATAGTGATGTCTGTGCTAATGCTCCAAGCAGAATCATTGGCGTTAACCTTTCACTATATAATGATCTTGATCTTCTCTGTCCAAAGGAAGCAGTACCAGTAAAGTGCCAGTGGTTTTATCAATACTGAACGGGAACTCACTATTTTGGCCGATGATTGTATATTCAATGAGAGCATTTAGACCAACATCTTCATCTGTAGCAGTTATCTGAATAACTGAAAAGCCAACGGGGGCATCCTCTGGAACCTCTGCGATGAAAATCTGTGAGAAGCGGGGCGCATGATCATTTGTGTCGAGAACTACGATGATAACTGCTGCAACAGCCGAAAGACTGTTGTTTTCTTTATCAATGGCCTTGATAGTGAGATTATAGTATGGTAAATTTTCTCGATCTAAACGCTTTGTTGTGGAAAGACTACCATGATTTTTGTCTATTTTAAATGCACCACCAATGTTACCAGCTAAAATGAAGTACTCCACCTCTGCAAACACTCCAGAGTCGGCATCCGTTGATAACACACTACACACCCTACTTGAAGCTAAGTTCTCATAAATGTCACATCTGTAGATGCTTTGCGAGAACACCGGTGGGTTATCATTCACGTCACTGACATTAATATGAAGTTCGCCATATGATGAAAAAGGCGGTATCCCTGAGTCTCTGGCTTCAACCACGAGATGAAAATGCATGTTGGTTTCAAAATCTAAGGGGTCCTTGACAGTAAGCTCGCCAGTACTGTGGTGAAGCTCAAAAACTTCTCCAAAGTTTCCAGAGGCCAGATAGAAAGACACTGGTACATTTCTCAATGTTTCTGCGGTCACTATAGCCACAAGTGTCCCAGTAGCTGCATCCTCTGAGAGAATATCTTTATATATTTGGATTGCAATTTGAGGAAAGTATGAGTTATTCTGGAATCTGACAGTCAAGGTTGTTGTGTCCATTTTTGGCATATCTGCTCCATCCTGCACATGAACATCAACTGTGATGTCATTTCTTCTCTTCACAGAATCTGTAGTGAACACTGTTCCTGTGCGAGGGTTAATTGAGAAGAGATGGGCCTGTTGGCCATGTAGAGAAAAATTTAGTTTTGCGTTCAATCCAGCATCTGCATCTTCTGCCATCACTGTGCAGACAACTGATCCTGTAAAATACACAATGAAAACATTTTTTTTTTTTTTTATCTAAAAGGCAGTTGTCTAAGAACACTGGATAATAATATTAGGGTTGTTACAATAGTGTGTACATTCACCTTTGGTTATCCCAGTAGGAACATTGGCCACATATGGTCCATAAAGAAAGGATGGAAAGTTATCATTCACATCCTCAACTTTTACTGAAACCGCAGCTGAGCTGGAAAGAGGCTTTGTGGGATGTCCGTCAATGACAGTTACCAAAAATCTGTACAAAGCCACTGCCTCTCTGTCCAAGGCACTTATGGTAAATAAATCTCCAGATGTTTCATTGATGGAGAAAGGAACATCTGGGCCTTCTAAAGAATATCTGCAAGTGAAATATTTAAAATACACTCAAAAAAATAACTTGTTGGTCTAACTTAATTCAATTATGACACCTATTTCCACACAGTTGAACTGATTTATTTGAACTTAAGATAGGTTAATTGTACTGATGAGTAAAATTCATGCTAATTGAATGAGATCACACCAGTTTCATTTGACATATTCTGTGAATGTTTCCTGAACATAATTCATTCTTGTTGATCCAACCAGTGCTATTGCAATTCAGACTGGTGCCCTTGTGCAGTGTTGCTCAAGTTTTCTGCACTTTTAAGGAAATGGAAAGACCTGTTAGTGTTTAAGTGTTTAATGTTTAGTTATTTTAAAGATTTAAAAGAGTTTGTAGCGTATATATATTAAAAAGTTTTTGTTACCATCGTGGTGAAGATGTGCGCTTGTGCTTAGGTTGTGAATAGCTGTTGTACACAGACATACATGTTTCATGACCATTGAGAGGGATAAAGCTGATGACCATATGTAGACTGTGTAAATTATGTGCTAGCCCTCAAACTAATTTATTTATATTTCTATAAAAACTAAACTAAAATATCACTTTTTCATATGCTAAGTAACATTTATAGCTTGCAAGTAATGATCAGGTAAAGAACTTCTCATCACTGGCTTTAGCACAGTTAAAGCTTGTTGAGAACAACATAGATTTATTTCATGCAGCCACCCATAGCCTAACCACAAGGTCTACACTTCAGCATAATGGTAACCTCAAAAAAATCGACATAACAAACTCTTTTAAATGTCAAATATAACTGAACATCAAACTTTAAAAGGTATTTCCCTTTACTAAAAACACATTAAACAGCACTTAAGTTCAACATTTACTGTCCTGATCTTTCCCTACGCAAAGCATGCTGGGAACTAGAAATCCACTGCCCAGTTTCAATCAATGCAACATAAATGATTCATGTTGTCCCAACACAAATGGTTTAGGTTAACCTAACATTTTGCAAATTTAATTTCATTTAACATAATACAATTGAGTGCAAATGCCAATTAAGTAAAAAACTAAAGATTTGTGTTGGTTCAGCTTATTTTATTTAAATAAACTGAACAAGCAGCTAGAATCATTTTTTTGAGTGTATCTACAGTCAATTATATTATACTACACAGGCTCATATCAGTGTTGTTGTTGCTAACTAAAACTAAAACGATTAAAAATTGCTTTTGGTACTTGAAATAAAGCTCAAATAAAATAAAATATAAATGCTAAATAAAAGAAATAAACAAATACACAAAAATCACAAATGTTGTCTCGGAAACTATCTAAAATAAATAAGTTGAAGTTAAAGTACTAAAACTGAAACAAAAAATTAATTAAAGCTATAGGCCTATAGAAATATATATACTGTACATAAGACAAAAGCTCATAACAAAATTACGAAAGCTAAAATTAAAATGAAAACTAAAAATAAATGCTAATTCAAAATATTAATAAATTCTATAAAAGTATATAAATAATACTAATATAACAATGGCTCATGTAAGACAAAACATGAGTAATTTTTTTAAACCAAAAATGCTAATATTATGACCACATTATACAGTTTGCTTATCAAATTACCTTAGTTGTCCATTTGTACCCTTATCCAAGTCTGAAGCTGTAATTCTCCAAAAAACCGTCCCAACAGGAGAATCCTCCAATATGTGACTATTGAACGTGTCATTGTCAAATATTGGAGCGTTGTCATTGACATCATCAACAACAATAACCAAGGTGCCTGTGCTTGTCAGTGATGGGAATCCTAGAAAGGAAGGACAAAGAAATTATAATAATACACTGAATATGTACAAAATAAATTAGGGATGCACCGATTAAAATGCTACTAGTGAATTTAGGCATCACAACATCAGAATGTACAGTACACTATAAAAATGGATATTGATTTTAAGATTTTCGCAAAATTTAACTGTGTTAATAAATTATTCGTATTTTTTAAATATTAACAGTATGAATATAAAATGTAAAAACAAGGTAAATAAGCATGCAAAATTAAATATCCAATATTAAATACCCATAAATTAAAACAAATCTCTAATATTGACCAATAACCAATAGGGTACAGATATATCATGCATCCCTAGAAAAGCAAACTAACCTAGAAACTAGCAAAGAATTGGTTATATTTACTGAGCTATAGAGGTGAATGAAGCAAATGATTACCTGAATCAACAGCAATAACTTTCAACATGTATTGGCTTTTCACTTCCCTATCAAGATCTTCTAAGATTTGGAACGTTCCATTGGAATGAAGTGAGAAGAGACTCTGATCATTTCCTGATTCTATAGAATATGTCAGCTGACTGTTAACTCCCAAGTCCTCATCAGAGGCATATATCTACAAAAACATGTCACATCTTCATGAATCATTTAAAAATAAATTAAAGACGAAAAAGTGAGTTAATTAAACCAGAAGTGAGTCCATCATTTCCATTTTATTTTAAGTACCTGGTGGGTGTGCTGAGAAGAGTCTTCCCCATTTTCGAAGACATGTAATGTCAGTGATTCGGATGAAAAAACAGGTCCGCAGTCATTAACGTCTAGGACTGTGATGTTGATGGTTGCTGTGGCAGACCTTTGAACATCTCCCTGGTCTTCTGCTAGGACTGAAAAACTGTAGAAAGGCTTCTTCTCACGATCCATCTTGTCTATTACTGAGACCACGCCTAGAACAGAGTCTACCATGAACCCGCTCTCTGAAATAAAGAACCGCACCTGCCCATTTGACCCAATGTCTCGATCACTTGCTTTAACTCTGAGCAGGCTTGATCCACGAGGTACATCCTCATACACTGAAAGACTGTAAGAGCTTTGGAAAGAACTCTGGATTGTGGTCATTCACATCCTCAATGAGCACTGTGAGGTTCATTGAGCTGAACAACGGTGGTACACCTTTGTCTTTAACTTTCAATGTGAGTGTGATAACATCCTCGGTTTCCCTGTCCAAAGGTTTCTGCAGATACACAACCCCAGTTGAACTATTAATACTGAACGGTTTTTCTTCTGCACTCTCAAACATGAAAACAACTTCACCATTGGATCCAGCATCAGCATCTGTGGCCTGTATGACCGTAACGACAGAATGAAGAGGTGCGTTCTCTGGAAAACTAACTGTACTGGGTGTTGTGATGACTGGCGGAGTTGTCATTGACATCGAGAAGATTGACGGTAACATGCATTGAGGAAGTGAGTCGAGCCTCTGTGGGTAGAGCACGATCATTGGCCTGGACGATGAGGTTATACACTGTGTTCGTCTCTCTGTCTAACTCCCCTCGTAGACACAGAGCTCCCTGCTGGTTTATAGAGAACTTACTCTCAAGATTCACCACCAAATCCACCTCTCCATTTATACCTGTCGGATACAAGAAAAGGAGAACCTGGATTACATTAGCCAACATAAAACATAGTTTTAATTCAATGACTGAGTCACTGAGCAGGTGGATTTAATAATCAGAAACAAACAAAAGCTTAGTAATTAAGAAAAAGTAACAGTAATATATGACAACTATAGGACATAAACATCAATCCATTAAGGTTGAAAGCATAAAGTCTGGGTCTGACAGTGATGATGTGAATCCTAAAAAGGAAAGCCAAAGAAATTAGAATAATAATGAGTATGAACAGAATAAATTACTGATGCACCAATTAAAATTCTGGCTGATATCAATAGATATTTTCATGTTATGGCTGATGATAGTAAAACTACTGTCATAAAATTCTACACTAGTTTGTCTGAATAACTTAAAAATAAACTTAAATAATAAATAATAAAATTATTTTAAATGCTTAAAGTGAATTCAGGCATCACAACATTATAATGTACAGTCATTAATTACTCACTCTTATGTCGTTCCACACCCGTAAGACCTGATAAAATTTGATGGCTCTGTAAGGCCTGCTTCGGCAGCAATGACACTCCCTTTTTCAATGCCCAGAAAGCTACTAAAAACATACTTAAAACAGTTCATGTGACTACAGTGGTTCAAGCTTAATATTATAAAGCGATAATACTTTTTGTGCACCAAAAGTAACAAAATAGCGACTTTATTCCACAATATCTAGTGATGGGCGATTTCGAAACACTGCTTCTTGAAGCTTCAGAGCTTTACGAATTATTTGTTTCGAATCAGTGGTTCAGAGCGCCAAAATCACGTCATAAGTGTTTTGAAACTTCAATAGTTCACATGACTTTGGCAGTCTGATACACGCTCCAAACCACTGACTCGAAACAAATGATTCGTAAAGCTTCAAAGCTTCATGAAGCGGTGTTTTGAAATCGCCCATCACTAGATATTGTTGAATAAAGTCAGTATTTATTTTTTTGGTGCCCAAAAAGTATTTGCATTGCTTTATAATATTAAGCTTGAACCACTGTACTCACATGAACTGTTTTAAATATGTTTTTAGTAGCTTTCTGGACATTGAAAAAGGGAGTGTTATTGCTGGCGATGCAGGCCTCACTAAGCCATCGGATTTTATCAAAAATATCTTAATTTGTGTTCTGAAGATGAACGAAGGTCTTACGGGTGTGGAATGACATGAGGGTGAGTAATTAATGACATAATTTGTATTTTAGGTGAACTAACCCTTTAATGTTTTAAATGTTACTTTGAATGAAACTTTGAATGTCAGATGATGCAATGTGATATTACTATTCATCAGATCTGCTTTCATAAAGGTTAGCCATTTGGTAAAAGGCTTGTTATAACAACAGAACTTCAGTCCCTGAGGCTGAAAGCAACTGTTTTGGTGTAACATCTCCAAAAAAGCGCATGTCTTTCCAGAACAAATGTAGGGCCATTTCAAACACATCTCAATAATCTTAGTCACTCTTGTTGCTATTAAAGCTTGTGTGTAGCCCTGAACAACTTCCTAAATGGGTTAAAAGGAACAAAATGTGAATTTCATTGCACACTTGTATGTGGAATACATAATATGCTTCAACTTGAACCTGTAATAAGAGAAGCCGAGACAGGGGGTTCTCCATTATTAGCAGTAGCCAGCATCCCCAAGAGAGAGGACACTATTCATCGTCTCAGGGCGCTTACAAAGGAGAAATGACGTAAGATTTAATGAGACCACTTCAGTCTGTTCGGCATTTCCCAAGTCTTTTCAGACGTGTGAACCTGGAGGTTTTGAGTTTAAAGGAAAATAAAAGCTGATGGTACCATCCATTGTGCAAATTCTGCATTTAATAGATTTATGTCCTGTAAAACGTCCTCATTTTGCTTGAATGTGTCTTAAATTGGGTAAGGAGATGTAAAAACCAAAAGCAAAAGCTAATTTTTTTCAAACACTAGACATAAACAAGAATCTTATGAACACATGATCACTATCGTTCAAAAGTTGGTGGTCGGTAAGATTTTTAAATGTTTTTGAAAGAAGTATCTTATGCTCACCAAGGCTGCATTTATTTGATCAAAAATACAATAAAATTTTAAAATGTTATAAATTATAACTGTTTTCTATTTTAAGATATTTTAAAATGTAATTTATTTCTGTGATGGCAAAGCTGAATTTACTGCATCATTCCAGTCTTCAGTGTCACATGATCCTTCAGAAATCATTCTATATGCTGATTTGACGCTCAAGAAATACTTTTTTTTATTATAATCAATGTTGAAAATGTTAATTTTTTTTCTGGAAATCATGATTTCATATATATATAGTGGGTACGGAAAGTATTCAGACCCCCTTAAATTTTTCACTCTTTGTTATATTGCAGCCATTTGCTAAAATCATTTAAGTTCATTTTTTTTCCTCATTAATGTACACACAGCACCCCATATTGACAGAAAAACACAGAATTGTTGACATTTTTGCAGATTTATTAAAAAAGAAAAACTGAAATATCACATGGTCCTAAGTATTCAGACCCTTTGCTCAGTATTTAGTAGAAGCACCCTTTTGATCTAATACAGCCATGAGTCTTTTTGGGAAAGATGCAACAAGTTTTTCACACCTGGATTTGGGGATCCTCTGCCATTCCTCCTTGCAGATCCTCTCCATTTCTGTCAGGTTGGATGGTAAACGTTGGTGGACAGCCATTTTTAGGTCTCTCCAGAGATGCTCAAATGGGTTTAAGTCAGGGCTCTGGTTGGGCCATTCAAGAACAGTCACGAGGTTGTTGTGAAGCCACTCCTTCATTATTTTAGCTGTGTGCTTAGGGTCATTGTCTTGTTGGAAGGTAAACCTTCGGCCCACTCTGAGGTCCTGAGCACTCTGGAGAAGGTTTTCGTCCAGGATATCCCTGTACTTGGCCGCATTCTTGGTCGTCCTGTCCCTTCAGCTGAAAAACACCCCCACAGCATGATGCTGCCACCACCATGCTTCACTGTTGGGACTGTATTGGACAGGTGATGAGCAGTGCCTGGTTTTCTCCACACATACCGCTTAGAATTAAGGCCAAAAAGTTCTATCTTGGTCTCATCAGACCAGAGAATCTTATTTCTCACCATCTTGGCAAACTCCATGCGGGCTTTCATGTGTCTAGCACTGAGGAGAGGCTTCTGTCAGGCCACTCTGCCATAAAGCCCCGACTGGTGGAGGGCTGCAGTGATGGTTGACTTTCTACAACTTTCTCCCATCTCCCGACTGCATCTCTGGAGCTCAGCCACAGTGATCTTTGGGTTCTTCTTTACCTCTCTCACCAAGGCTCTTCTCCATCGATAGCTCAGTTTGGCCGGACGGCCAGCTCTAGGAAGGGTTCTGGTCGTCCCAAACATCTTCCATTTAAGGATTATGGAGGCCACTGTGCTCTTAGGAACCTTAAGTGCAGCAGAAATTTTTTTTGTAACCTTGGCCAGATCTGTGCCTTGCCACAATTCTGTCTCTGGAGCTCTTCAGGCAGTTCCTTTGACCTCATGATTCTCATTTGCTCTGACATGCACTGTGAGCTGTAAGATCTTATATAGACAGGTGTGTGGCTTTCCTAATCAAGTCCAATCAGTATAATCAAACACAGCTGGACTCAAATGAAGGTGTAGAACTATCTCAAGGATGATCAGAAGAAATTGTCAGCACCTGAGTTAAATATATGAGTGTCACAGCAAAGGGTCTGAATACTGAATACCATGTGATATTTCAGTTTTTCTTTTTTAATAAATCTGCAAAAATGTCAACAATTCTGTGTTTTTCTGTCAATATGGGGTGCTGTGTGTACATTAATGAGGAAAAAATGAACTTAAATGATTTTAGCAAATGGCTGCAATATAACAAAGAGTGAAAAATTTAAGGGGGTCTGAATACTTTCCGTACCCACTATGTGTGTGTGTATATATATATATATATATATATACAAACCCGATTCCAAAAAAGTTGGGACACTGTACAAATTGTGAATAAAAAAATAATGCAATAATTTAAAAAATCTCATAATAACATATCAAATGTGGAAAGTGAGACATTTTGAAGTGTCATGCCAAATATTGGCTTATTTTGGATTTCATGAGAGCTACACATTCCAAAAAAGTTGGGACAGGTAGCAATAAGAGGCCGGAAAAGTTAAATGTACATATAAGGAACAGCTGGAGGACCAATTTGCAACTTGACAACCCCCAATGCTGCTTCAAAAAATAGTGGAGCAATATCAGAACGAAGTTTTGCAAAGAGTTTGAAGTTATCATCATCTACAGTGCATAATATCATCCAAAGATTCAGAGAATCTGGAACAATCTCTGTGCGTAAGGGTCAAGGCCGGAAAACCATACTTGATGCCCGTGATCTTCGGGCCCTTAGACGGCACTGCATCACATACAGGAATGCTACTGTAATGGAAATCACAACATGGGCTCAGGAATACTTCCAGAAAACATTGTTGGTGAACACAATCCATCGTGCCATTTGCCATTGCCGGCTAAAACTCTATAGGTCAAAAAAGAAGCCATATCTAAACATGATCCAGAAGTGCAGGCATTTTCTCTGGGCCAAGGCTCATTTAAAATGGACTGTGGCAAAGTGGAAAACTATTCTGTGGTCAGACGAATCAAAATTTGAAGTTCTTTTTGGAAAACTGGGACGCCATGTCATCCGGACTAAAGAGGACAAGGACAACCCAAGTTGTTATCAGTGCTCAGTTCAGAAGCCTGCATCTCTGATGGTATGGGGTTGCATGAGTGCATGTGGCATGGGCAGCTTACATATCTGGAAAGGCACCATCAATGCTGAAAGGTATATCCAAGTTCTAGAACAACATATGCTCCCATCCAGACGTCATCTCTTTCAGGGAAGACCTTGCATTTTCCAAAATGACAATGCCAGGCCACATACTGCATCAGTTACAACATCATGGCTGCGTAGAAGAAGGATCCGGGTACTGAAATGGCCAGCCTGCAGTCCAGATCTTTCACCCATAGAAAACATTTGGCGCATCATAAAGAGGAAGATGCGACAAAGAAGACCTAAGACAGTTGAGCAACTGGAAGCCTGTATTAGACAAGTATGGGACAACATTCCTATTCCTAAACTTGAGCAACTTGTCTCCTCAGTCCCCAGACATTTGCAGACTGTTATAAAAAGAAGAGGGGATGTCACACAGTGGTAAACATGGCCTTGTCCCAACTTTTTTGAGATGTGTTGATGCCATGAAATTTAAAATCAACTTATTTTTTCCTTAAAATGATACATTTTCTCAGTTTAAACATTTGATATGTCATCTATGTTGTATTCTGAATAAAATATTGAAATTTGAAACTTCCACATCATTGCATTCTGTTTTTATTCACAATTTGTACAGTGTCCCAACTTTTTTGGAATCAGGTTTGTACATGTAACACATTAGTTTAGGGTACGGTTCTCACTATTAACTAGTTGCTTATTAGAATGCATATTACTAGAATATTGGCTGTTTATTAGTACTTATAAAGCATATATTAAATGATTAGTTCACTTTCAAATTAAAATGTCTTGATAATTTACTCACCCCCATGTCATCCAAGATGTTCATGTCTTTCTTTCTTCAGTCAAAAAGAAATTATGTTTTTTGATGAAAACATACCAAGATTTTTCTCCATATAGTGGACTTCAATGGAGCCCAAATGGTTGAAGGTCAAAATTACAGTTTCAGTGCAGCTTCAAAGCGTTCTACACGATCCCAGACAAGGAATAAATACAAGAGTCTTATCTAGAGAAACCATCGCTCATTTTCTAAAAAAATAAAAAATAAATAAATAATATATGTTTTAACCATAAATGCTCATCTTGAACTAGCTATTTTCTTCTTCTCTATTAGAATTACAGCAGTGTAGACACTGCTAAGTGTATTACTGCCCTCCACAGGTCAAAGTTTGAACTAATTGTTATATACTTGCGCAGAGGTGTAAAAAGTACTCAAAAATGTTACTCAAGTGAAAGTACAAGTACTGAGTGAAAATTTTACTCAATTAAAAGTAAAAGTATCTGTCCAGATTCATACTCGAGTAAAAGTAAAAAAGTACTACATTAAAATTGTACTTGAGTATTAAAAAAGTAAAGTAACAGCAAGAATGAAAACTAGAGATTCTTGTTTAAGCTTTTAATCTCTAAAAACATGAAGTGAATGAACCACATACAAAGTTTTATCCTCCTTTAGAACTGTTTGTGTTTAATTGTATTTAATTATCAAACTATAAGACTACTACCTATGCCAGTATGCAACATGCTACTCAAAGTTGCAAAACCTCGGATTTAACTTAAGCAGAAGTTGATTTTCAAAATTGTGAGTGTCAGGCCTAGCTCTTTTGGGGCTAAAAATCAATCCTGCAGTGCCTGAAACACTGGTGTCTGAAACACAGGCCAGATATCCATCCAACTCTTTGCTGGCTTCATGTGTTGTCTGTTTCAAAGAAGCGAAAAAATCTTCATCATCAGATGAACTGTTGGCCACGGGTGCTCTTGATTCTGTGGCTGATTTTTGACTTCCTCCATTTTCTTCCACTGACTGTTATACAGTGGGTACGGAAAGTATTCAGACCCCCTTAAATTTTTCACTCTTTGTTATATTGCAGCCATTTGCTAAAATCATTTAAGTTCATTTTTTTCCTCATTAATGTACACACAGCACCCCATTTTGACAGAAAAACACAGAATTGTTTACATTTTTGCAGATTTATTAAAAAAGAAAAACTGAAATATCACATGGTCCTAAGTATCCAGGCCGTTTGCTCAGTATTTCGTAGAAGCACCCTTTTGATCTAATACAGCCATGAGTCGTTTTGGGAAAGATGCAACAAGTTTTTCACACCTGGATTTGGGGATCCTCTGCCATTCCTTCTTTCAGATCCTCTCCAGTTCTGTCAGGTTGGTAAACGTTGGTGGACAGCCATTTTTAGGTCTCTCCAGAGATGCTCAATTGGGTTTAAGTCAGGGCTCTGGCTGGGCCATTCAAGAACAGTCACAGAGTTGTTGTGAAGCCACTCCTTCGTTATTTTAGCTGTGTGCTTAGGGTCATTGTCTTGTTGGAAGGTAAACCTTCGGCCCAGTCTGAGGTCCTGAGCACTCTGGAGAAGGTTTTCATCCAGGATATCCCTGTACTTGGCCGCATTCATCTTTCCCTCAATTGCAACCAGTCGTCCTGTCCCTGCAGCTGAAAAACACCCCCACAGCATGATGCTGCCACCACCATGCTTCACTGTTTGACTGTATTGGACAGGTGATGAGCAGTGCCTGGTTTTCTCCATACATACCGCTTAGAATTAAGGCCAAAAAGTTCTATCTTGGTCTCATCAGACCAGAGAATCTTATTTCTCACCATCTTGGCAAACTCCATGCGGGCTTTCATGTGTCTTGCACTGAGGAGAGGCTTTCGTCAGGCCACTCTGCCATAAAGCCCCGACTGGTGGAGGGCTGCAGTGATGGTTGACTTTCTACAACTTTCTCCCGACTGCATCTCTGGAGCTCAGCCACAGTGATCTTTGGGTTCTTCTTTACCTCTCTCACCAAGGCTCTTCTCCCCCAATAGTTCAGTTTGGCCGGACGGCCAGCTCTAGGAAGGGTTCTGGTCGTCCCAAACGTCTTCTATTTAAGGATTATGGAGGCCGCTGTGCTCTTAGGAACCTTAAGTGCAGCAGAAATTTTTTTGTAACCTTGGCCAGAAGCCTTGCCACAATTCTGTCTCTGAGCTCTTCAGGCAGTTCCTTTGACCTCATGATTCTCATTTGCTCTGACATGCACTGTGAGCTGTAAGGTCTTATATAGACAGGTGTGTGGCTTTCCTAATCAAGTCCAATCAGTATAATCAAACACAGCTGGACTCAAATGAAGGTGTAGAACCATCTCAAGGATGATCAGAAGAAATGGACAGCACCTGAGTTAAATATATGAGTGTCACAGCAAAGGGTCTGAATACTTAGGACCATGTGATATTTCAGTTTTTCTTTTTTAATAAATCTGCAAAAATGTCAACAATTCTGTGTTTTTCTGTCAATATGGGGTGCTGTGTGTACATTAATGAGGAAAAAAATGAACTTAAATGATTTTAGCAATATAGCAAAGAGTGAAACATTTAAGGGGGTCTGAATACTTTCCGTACCCACTGTAATTTCCAGGTCAACAAAGAACTTAGAACCCAAGAGGCAACACTCTGATACTTTTTAGGCAACAGTCACTAGATGGCGCTCCGGTAGCGCGGCCACCATTATGGGGTGAAAATACTAACTGGACCATTGAATGCTTCACATCTTATGCACCCCAAATCGGTGAATTTCACTGCCAAATCAGAAGCGCAATAGAACAGTTTTTTAAATTAAGTCACCAGTAAATTGTATGGCTCCTACAGTAAATGTTGTATTGTCTTATATACGTTTTATTTTACCAGTTGTGGAATCCAACCATTCATCCATCTGAGGTAACGTAGTTAGCCTACTTTATTGAGCATTTTCATTTTATGAAACTTTACACATTTATTAATAGTAAATTAATAATTAATTAATTTAAGATCATCATGTTTGCAGCGAACAATATATTTCAGACCTAGTGGAGTAATAATAATAATATCTAGATCTGAACTGAAATAAGCTATATTGTACGTTTTAATGGATCACGCTACAAACATAATGATCTTATGATCTGCTGTGTCCATTATCGCATAATTCCCACTTTTGGACACTTTTGCTTCAATGGACATTAGACAACACTGCAAATCAAGCTGTTATTTTCATATATTTATTGTCCAACATTCCCAATTTTTCTGATGCATGTCATAATTTCAATTTCATATGTCGGTATTAATTCAGTGTTTATAAGTCTAATACTAATACTAGATCTTTTAAAGAGTTTTAACCCAAACTGACTGAGAGCAAAAAGTTTTTGTGAAAAAGTTTTTTTTTTTTTTTTTTTTTTTTAACAAAGCAGCTGATTTTGCCATAGAAACTAGTGGACTGCCAAGTCGCCTTCACCCCAAAATGGCGGAAATACAAGGCCGCTGCTGGCGCAGGTGTTGCAATGGAACATTCTGTTGAGTGTTGCTTCTTGTTAGTGTATATTCTTTGAGGTCAAGGTGCTGTGCATTGTGGTAATTGATGCAACATGACGTCACTTCCAAAGGACCAATGAACATGTCTGACCAATTTCATGGAATGTGAAAATGAATCTCATTGAATAAATAACCATTAAATTAAACTGGTCATCAGCGCAATTCAATTGGTTTGGTAATAGCAAAAGAAAATAGAATTAAGTGATCTCCAAAAAATAAGTACTTTTTGACTGTAAATAAAATTGTAAGGAGTAAAAAGTACTCTTTTTTCTCAAAAAATGTAATCAAGTAAAAGTAAAAGTACTGATTTTTAAATGTACTCAAGTAAAGTAAAAATCCCCAAAAATAATACTTAAGTACAGTAATCAAGTAAAATTACTCAAGTACTTTACACCTCTGTACTTGCGCTAGCATATTGTATGACAATTTAGTTCAAACTTTGACCTGTGGAGGGCAGTAATACACTTAGCAGCGTCTACACTGCTGGAATTCTAATAGAGAAGAAGAAGAGAGCTAGTTCAAGATGAGCATTTATGGTTAAAACACATATTATTTATTTTATTTTATTTTATTTTTAGAAAATGAGCAATGGTTTCTCTAGATAAGACCATTATTTCTCATCTGGGATCGTGTAGAATACTTTGAAGCTGCACTGAAACTGTAATTTTCACCTTCAACCATTTGGGCTCCATTGAAGTCCACTATATGGAGAAAAATCCTGGAATGTTTTCATCAAAAACCTTAATTTCTTTTCGACTGAAGAAAGAAAGACATGAACATCTTGGATGACATGGGGGTGAGTAAATTATTAGGAAATTTTAATTTGAAAGTGAACTAATCCTTTAATGCCTTATTCTGCATGACTATATTCTACATCCCTTAATCCTACCCAATACATAAACTTAACAACTACCTTGCTAAAATTAATAGGCAGTAAGTTTACTGAGGCAAAAGTCATAGTTAATAGTTAGTCAATAGTGAGAACTGGACCTTAATCTAAAGTGTGTCCAAAATATTTTGTAACATTATAAATTACTTTACTGTCATTGTTGATCAGTTCAATGCATCCTTGCTGAATGAAACTATTCCTTTCTTTTAAAAATCAATAGTATAGTGCAATTTTACCCTCATCTGGATCTGAAACATTCAGACTTAGGAAACACATTCCAACAGGTGAGTCTTCTGGAATGGAGGCAGAAAAGGCATTCTGGCTAAACACCGGTGGGTTGTCATTGACATCGATCACATTGAAGTACACCCTGACCCTGGTGAGCTCACTGTCCCCCTGCTGAGCAGCTGCAGTCAGGATGTAGTAGCGTTCCATCTCAAAATCCAGAGCACGGGACAAGTGGAATTCACCAGAATGTGGACTGAGAAGAAAGAGGCCATCGCCATCATCCTCCTGAACAGAGTATACTGAGGTTTCGTTCTCTTCACTATATACTGCCTCCACATGTCCCACAATAGTGCCTATGAAGGTGACAGACAAGGCTGAATTTAAGTAATATAAAAGAAATATTAGAATACTAGATCAGAAGAAAGCACATGGCGGATATAATAAAATAAACTTTTTTTAAAAGTGCTCACAAAAAGTAAAATTAATAGACAAAATAAAAATAAATATACATTGTTGATTCCTTTTGACCTTTTATTCAAAAAATTCACTGATATTCACGCTGATATTCACAAAAACCTAGAATACATGATGCCATGTATCTGAACAAGATGTCCAGGATCTCCAGCAGGAAAATAGGCTCACAACAACATTAAAGATCCAGCAGTATATTTAACGGTGGGCATGGGGTACTTTTTTATCCTTGTGTGCACCAAAGCCATCTAGTGGGTTTGCTGCCAAGAAAAAACACTTTTTGTTTTAGTTTTTTAATCTGACCATAAAGTTGGGAATTGTGAAATGTCTTCTATTGAGAGATTATTATTTTTATCATCTGGAAAAATGTCTCTGGGTAGTTTTTATGGTTCTATGTGTTTAATCTCTTTAAAACTTAAAGAGATTAACTAAATGGGAAGAAGAGTTAGCTACTGATGTCGATGATGAAACATGGGATGACATTTGGTCTTATGCTAAGAAAATATCTGTTTGTACACGTACAAGAGTAATACAATTTAAAATAATACACAGACTCCATAATTCCCCTAACCACAGGCATTTTTTTTTTAACCCCTCTCTATCGCCTATGTGTTTGAGGTGTAAAACTGAAATGGGTACTTTAACACATTGTCTGTGGTCATGTAACAGACTGCAAAGGTATTGGTTTTGGTGCTAGAGGAAATGGAAAAGATCTTTAATACTCAGTTGGATTTTGACCCAGTCTCACTAGTGTTGGGTAAACCAAATGGACGCATTGTTTCATCTGCTAATAAGAAATTGTATAATATTCTATACTTTGCAGCTAGAAAAAAATATTTTACTTAATTGGATCAGTTATAAATCTCCATTACTTAAAGGTTGGCATAAGATTATTTTTGAGTTGATTCCCCTGGAGCGTCTAACCTATGTACTACATCAAAAAACAGGCCAGTTTTATAAAGTCTGGACCCCATATCTGGACTATGTGGAACCTTGTATTTGCCCGATTACATTAGAAGGAATATTGTAATTGTGTAACTCTCTGGACATTGGATTTTTTTCCCCCCCTTTTCTTTATCTTTTTGAAATGTTTTTTTTTTTTTTCCTCTAATCTGTTATATTATGGTGTAGTCCTTTTTTATATATAAATCTGAGCTATTTGTGTTCTTTTTTATGTCTTGTTTTATTTGTATTATAATGAAAACTCAATAAACATAAAAAAAGAAAATCTGACAATAAAACCCTGGTCCCGTTTGAAGTTCCAGTCGTGTCTGACAACTGAATTATGCTGGAGTTTGTTTTTGGATGAGAGCAGAGGATTTTTCTTGAAACCCTCATAAACAAGTTGTGGTGATGTACAGTAGGTGCTGTTTGTGCAAATTGTTTTTTTTTTTTTTTTTTAAAGGCTTTCTGAGCCCAAGACTTAACTAATTTCTGCAATTCTCCAGCTGTGATCCTTGGAGAGTCTTTGGCCACTCAAACTTTCCTCCTCCACTGCGCATTAAAACAATATAGACACACGTCGTCTTCCAGGCAGATTTGTAACATTTCCTGTTGATTGGAACATTTTAATTATTGCCCTGATAGTGGAAATGGGGATTTTCAATGCTTTAGCTATTTTCTTACAACCCCTTTCTATTTTGTGAAACTCAACAATTTTTTGCTGCACATCAAAACTATATTCTTTGGTTTTACCCATTGTGTTTTACCCATTTTCCCCCACATTCATTAGTTTTACTTCAATGAAAGGTAAGATTTTTGTGATTTTTGAAGATCAAAAGGATAAACATGCAAATTTATTTTCACAGCCTTCTTTGGTCATATTTACCAAAGATGCATATATTTCTGTCAGGACCACTATCATCAAAGATGATTAACAATTAGCATATAGAGTTAGGATTTGCGGTATGGTTCTATTCTGGGCAAGAACTCCCTGCCCATCCACACAGCCTAGCATGGATAAGAGCAGGGAGAGCAGCGATAACTCCCTTAGGGTAGGACAGATCTGTCCCTTATGACAGATCAGAACCAACATAAATGTATTGTAGATATCATTAATGTTCTTAATGATAATAATTTAATGAGACAACATAAAACAAGATAAATGACAGTCTGATTTGAAGAGGAATATCAGAAGGTAATATGCTGATAATACTGAATGGGCCTTATTTATAGGGATGCTGTGATTCCTATAGGTAGACGTGGATCAGCTGATGCGAGCCTGACTGACGTGACCTGCCAGAACTGCCTAATATATAGAAAAGCAATGCTCACCAGGGGGTGTGTCTTCCCTCACTTCAAATGAATATACAGATTTGGAAAAGGATAGCTGTGTGGACCTTCTACTACGAACAGGAGCTAAGCCTGATTTGCTCATAGATGGCCGAGCTGAGATGTTGAACCACTTCGTCTCATTACTATTATCCAACTGTGTCCTTGGTGAACTGGTACAGCAAGCACCATAAACAGTAAACCTGAAGAAAATCTGTGGGATCAAAAGAAGAAAACATTAACTTATAAATTAGCCACTGCTGAGGGGGAAAAAAAATCAATGCAAAGGTGTGGAGCAAGAAACATGGAACAGTTTCAGCCGTTAAATCCCATGACATACAGGAAAAGGCTCTTTGTAAGAGACCTTTTCTAAAAGCGGCAACAGTACACCTTGATTTGTGTAAGGTCTGTGCTTTGAGAGCTCTTGTGGGTCTCCCCTTACCACAGTATCCCACGCCAACCTGAATATGTTTCTTTATTTGGTTCCCCAGGTACCTGCCTTTGTTAAGCTCTAAAATGTCAACTTAGATCTGGACAATCTGGTATCCAATGAGAGGCTCAGGGAATAAAACGGAATGTTCTAATCCTGTTTAGCTGAACGCTCCATAAACTTCAAAGCATCAATTCATTAACATTTATTTTTTAATAAAAAATAACTTGAGGTGTTTTTCAGTTTCAGTCCCCTTGACCCTTAACTCACTTGTTTATTCTCTCTCTCTATATATATATATATATATATATATATATATATATATATATATATATATATATATATATATATATGCATGCAATTAATTATATACATTTGTATACATGTGTTATATGTTTACATGTTATTCATATATTTAATTAAATAGTAATATGCATTTAATAGTGCATTTAATTAAATATTGCACACTAAATCAATGTGTTCGCAAATGCAAACAAAGATATTCAGTAAACTGTACATATCTTGAGAACTTTTACAAAACTTTTCACAAAAATTAAGTTTTTTAATTGTACGGGGAAAAATACTCACCGTCGCGTGCATGAGAAACATGAGATGAATTAATCCAAACTTGATCATTTTTGCTCGTATCCTTTTACCTCTCTACCTAAATATGAACATTTCTCGGACATCATACATATTTGAAGATCTGTGTGCACCATCTCTCTGTCCACTGTGCAGTGTGTGGGTGGGTGGGTGGTAGATGTCCTGTGCTGTGACGCTTCCAGTCCAGATACACCCCCTCTCCAACTAACACCAAAACCTGTAACGTCACTTAATGAATTTAATAGTTACTTATATCAAACAAAAAGCCCTAAAGTTTCCATGGTACATGAGATAGCCTACTTTATAATAGTTATGTCTCTATTATCTAACTTGAGTATTAAGTTGTGACGCCTGGTTGTTTACAAGTCGGCGGGTCTTCCAGTGTCTTGATGCCATATCTGTCTGTCCACTTTTAATGCGAACTGACAATGATCTATTTAAATGTTTTCCCCTCTTATGTGGCAGCCAAGAGATCTTGTGCCCTGTTTCTGTCTCCATTTGAATTCAGAGGATGCCAGCATGGCACTCGCCCAAAAGGTGGATGAATGGAGAGACGCTGTAAAAGGGGAGCCACCAGGCAACCATTAAACAGGCTACAATAAAAGAAAAGTACATTTTCGGGAATATTAATCTTGGAGCAACTCTGAATGAAATATATACAGAAGTGATGAAACACGCTTCGTGAAACTTCAAACCATTTGCGGATCATTTGTTTCTAACCACTGACTCGGGACTGCCAAAGTCACGTGATTTCAGTAAACGAGGTCGTCAATAATACATATTTCGATAATATAACGAAATGTCGAAATGGTTCGACGTTACGTATGTCTAAGTATTATTTTTACCAAATTTTCGATCAATTTTATAAATTTGTAGACATTTAATGACACATTTTTATAATAAAAAAGAAGAGTTGTACAAGCCCTACAAAAATTATAAAGACACAATATTTAATGGTAGCCTATTAGAATTTGTTAATTGAATTTATTAGCTACTTAAATAAAACATTTGGAATTTGTTTGTAAAAGTTTTTTTTTTACATGTTTGGGCTGAGCAATTGGTTATCAGTTGAATCAAAGTTTCAAAAACCTTGTTTTCCCCCATCAGGTTTTTAATATACCAGCTACTGTATCTTTTGAGTGTAGAAAGTTCCACACCTGTCCGCATGAAATTTGTTTAATTAACGTGCTGAAAATTTTCTTCTTCTTTCTTGCATAAAAAAAACAACAACATAAAAGACAGAACAGATAGAACCTCAACAGGAATTATATATATATATATATATATATATATATATATATATATATATATATATATATATATATAAGAACCTCAACAGATATATATATATATATATATATATATATATATATATATATATATATATATATATATATAAATAATAGCCTACATATAATAATAGGCTTATAATAATAAGGTCATGTGATGTCAACATGGTGAGTAGGCGACCCGCTCCATGTAAAACAAATCGTCATTTTCTTTAAGACTGATATGTCTTGAGTCCTCATATCAAATGAGTGTATATTATAGTAATATTTGTCAAAAGTGTTGCTAATTCCTTTGTTGAAGCAGGTGGCTTTCTTCTATAGCCTACTACAGCAAGTGAGGCCATAGATCAAATGTTTAGTGTGGTACAGGCTTATTGTTAGTGATGCATCTCATGTAGGCCTAGTTGTCTTTGACATGTATACTAAAAGCAACAAGGCTTTAAAAAAGAAAGACAAAAGTCTTGAGTTTTGTCATTGCAAAATAAAATTTGAATTCCCAACCACACTTTTTTCTGAGCTTCTTGGTTTGTACTCCTACCACAAGAGCCCCATATGTTTCTTTCAAGTAGTTTCAAATCTAATTTAAAATCTGTTTTTAGCTTCACTGCTTTGTCAAATGCAATCAAAAGGCTCTATTAACCACATTATTTAAACTGATTAGGGTTGCAATTAACCATCAACGGCACCCCAAAAGCGCCCCCTGTCGGAACTAAGTGGAATCTGCGTTATTTGTTTGTTTTCCATCTTTCAGATATTTGCCTTCAGGTCAAGTAATTAACAGTCAATTATGTCATCAAGTACTGTTTGGTTTACAAATGAGTTGTGACAAATATGAAAGAGTTAAGTGTTTTTCTCTTGTGGACTTGTGATCTTTTATCTTGAGCAATCAGCGCAACAGATAAATTCACTTACAAACAGAATATCAGACGTCATTTCATCCCCAACAAAACTGCAAGTTACAATGCTTTGATTATGTGTTTTAGAATATACTGTTATTTTTATTTTGTCCTCCCTGGCAGTATTGGTCCTTGTGGAAGACGTCAAGGTGAAACCTGAACAAGATGACATCATCTGTAGTATAATAGTAAACAAAGCAGTTGCACATCACAGCCACAGGGCGTCGCTGTATTTACGTATTCCTTAACATACGTTTAATGCTCTTGTTCTGTCACATTGCCAATTTTAATTTTTCATTGAAAATCATTCAAACAAGTCTTTCAAAACATATAGATTTTTAGGTTACTTGTGAGTGTGTATCCAACTTTCCATTTCCAAGTATAGTCTTCTCTTCATTTATAATGGCACGCTCCAATACACAGCACTAATTTGTATGCCAGAGCATGACTTCTTGCAACACTGGGAAAGGCTTTGTGAGAAGCAACATTATGGAATTCATCTATATTGCACATAATAACTGGATAATTAAAAAAAAAAAAAAAATAGTGTCTTAAATGTGCTGCAGTGTTTAACTGGCTGGTGCAGATCATCTATTTGTTGATTTTGCAATATTAATGAACCAGTTTATGCATTATAATGCATACATGGACCCATTACACTTTTTTAGATGAGGCAGAAATACTCATCACTGATACAGTCACATCAGATATTAACTATAATATGCTTATCAGTAGCTACGGAAGGAAAAAAAACAGGACAGTTTTCTAAAAAAAGAAATGTTTACTTCAGACACATTCTTGAATGTCAAACAAAGCTGCATTCTTGTAATTAGAGTGGTATTCAAAGTACAGTTAAAGGACCTTATGACGGCAAATACGAAAAATATTTTTAAAAACTAATATGATAGTGCACTACAGATCTACATGAACCAGATAATTGTGCTATGCACCTTCAGAGAAACAGTTCAAATCATATCATTCAACCTTAAACTGTTCCTGGCAAGAACTACCACTAACGAAAAACAAAGATAAAAAGCAAAATTTAAAGACTGAAGACACATAGTGTTAACTTTACAAAAGGAGAATAACACTGTACATCTTAAAAACGTCGCATATACACAGCCTAACAATTCTTGTTTCTGCTGTATTACGTTTGAAGATGTGAATCGTGTACAATTGGGTTTATGGCATGAACAAGAACCTAGGCTACATCAGTAGCTAATCTACTCATCATCCTCCTCATCTTCCTCCTCCTCCTCCTCCTCTTCTTCATCTTCATTCTCATCATCATCCTCCCCACCATCTTTTTTGGACAAGCCTGCAATTCCCTTTGTGCGGTATAGGGCAATATCCTAAAGAAGATTTTAAAAATGAACAAATAGGGCAGGTGCCTAATCTTTAATATTCAATATTCAAGTTTGAGAATATTAAAGAGTACTCAGGAGGGAAAAGAAAAAGAAACACTACCTTGTCATACTTCTCCTTAAGCTTCGCAGCTTTCTTCTCATAGGGCTGCTTCACCTCAGCCGATGAACTGTTCCACATTTCTCCAAGCTTCTTGGCAATGTCTCCGATGGAAAGGCCTGGGTTCTCACCCTTAATCTTAGGGCGGTAGTCACCACAGAAAATAAAGAACGCCGACCTTTCCAGGGGGAAAAACATGCATTCAAACCAAACCATTTTGAAAAATATATTACAATATATATACTATATTTTCAACAGGAGTGCAAAGCTTGAACGTACGGTGGTCTCTTGGGTGCGTTGGGATCCTTAAATCGCCTCTTCTTCTCTCCCTTCGGTGGGATGTAGTTCTTCATTTCTCTCTCATAGCGAACCTTATCTTGCTTGGCCATATCCTCAAACTTACCCTTCTCTTTGGCAGACATTGTCTGTTGAGAACGAGAAAAAGCTGTATCAAAAAGTGCAAATTACATTACAAAGATTTTGCCAAGTAAGCCTAAAAGCATAACATATATAATATTTATATAATACAACAGCATAATATTAATCCATGTTTTTCAGAACAGTACCTTCCATCGCTCTGAACACTTCTTGGAGAATTCAGAGAAGTTAACGGTGGCTTCAGGGTGCTTCTTTTTGTGTTCTTCACGGCAGGTTTGCACAAAGTAGGCATAAGAGGACATCTTTCCCCTGGGCTTCCTTGGATCTTTACCCATCTTTACTACCCTCTGGAAAAAAGATCATCTTAACTAAATGAAAGTGACATGCTATAATCATTTTATAATTTGTATTCTTGTACAATTATTATCCAAATGCTTCCTACATGCATTAATGGAGCATGTATATAACATGTATTAATATATATATATATATATATGCAAAAAATATATGTATGTATATATGTATTATTGTGTGTTTTTATGTATATGTATGTATATATTATATGTGACCCTGCTGGACCACGAAACCAGTCATAAGTCACACGGGTATATTTGTAGCAATAATCAACAATACATTGTATGAGTCAAAATTATCAATTTTTCTTTTATGCCAAAAGTTATTATTATGATATTAAGTAAAGATCATGTTCCATGAAGATATTTTGTAAATTTCCTACAGTAAATATATAAAAAAAGATATTTTTGTGAGTGGATATGCATTGCTAAGGACTTCATTTGGACAACTTTAAAGGTGATTTTCTCAAAATTTTGATTTTTTTGCACCCTCAGATTCCAGATTTTCAAATAGTTGTATCTCAGACAAATAGAAAGCTTATTTATTATTAAATGTCAATTTCAAAAAGTTGACCCTTATGACTGGTTTTGTGGTACAGGGTCACACATTAATGTGTGACCCTGTATATATATATATATATATATATATATATATATATTTTTTTTTTTTTTTTTTTTCATTACAATTTAGATTTATATATATATATATATATATATATATATATATATATATATATATAAAATTACAATCATAATAATAACTACAATACTAGTAATACTAATAATTATTACAATACTAATATGTATATTAATATATAAGTATTGTAATTATTCACTGTGAGGGACATAATTGCTCTAAAAAAGATTGCTGTTGAAATGTGCAGTGAAATGACATTATTGAGATGACGGTGAGATGCACAAAGACACCTCAGGTTCACGGTGAAAGACAAGGACATCCTCCATTTCGTGAATAAAAACGCATATTTAATGATGCATTATTAATTCCCACTATTGTATCTATACATTTACGTGTATTTCACACTAACAGAGCATCCACAGCAGCATTGACCATGAGCGGGCAGATAGATTACATAGGGCCCGCCTTAAAATGCCTAAACGGTGCAACAATAATATTTCTTCTTCCATTTTGAAAAAGCCGTCTTCATGAGAGAAAGTCCCCCTCAATTGTCTCCTCCCACATTCCTGGGTAATTTCTAGGACCTAAAATCACCGCACTTTGTCCGTTTTTCGCCCCTGTCCCGCCGCTTTCCGCTATTATCGCCTCCCCTATGGAAGAAGTCGGTCTGTATGGACACAGTGTCTGTAACTATAAGCGCAATGCAATGGGAGTTTCGCTCTCGTAAGTCCTCCGTTCAACTGGAGCCACATGAGCTCAGCTAGCAGAGCCAACATGGCTTCCTCTCTCCCTCCCTTTATGTCTGCCAGCCAAAGCCGCATACACACACAACACTGGCGCTGTGAAACAATATAATATCATTTTACCCCCTCTTTATCGCTCGAATTTGCTAGGAAAACACCGGCGTTCCCTGAAATAGACCCTCGAGCTTTTATAGGAGTTGAAAAAAGCGATGCAAACGAGCTCGGATGAATTTTATTTTATTAGTTAAGTTGAATGGCGCTTACACCCCGTCCGTCTCCATCCCCCGCCACTCACAGTATCCTCCGCAAGCCAGCCATATTATATTACAGAAGACGGCCGCACACGTCCCGTTCAGAGAGGAAAATTCACAAAATGACCAGCACATTCCCTCGGGACAGGTAAATCTGACAGAGGTGTTATTTTAGTGTGTTTGCGAGGATGCCAAGTGACGTTACGTCACTGGCTCACACAATAACACCTCAAAAAGACCTCAAAAAGCTAACTGCTTTAGCTGGGATGGCTACCTGACGAATATTACAGCCCATCCTATTGGAATACTATCAAAAAAACAATCATGTTTCATCTTAAGAAGATTTTTTCATTCAGGACATTTGACTGTGTAACTAGGCGCACTGACTGACTGATTCTGACAAAGATTGGTCGCTCTGCGCTCACGAAATTACCACGCAACTACCAAGGGAAATGTGTTGTAATAAACGATGCTATTTAAAAAATAGTTAATTAAGGCCTTGACAAGCATATTTTGACAAAACTCACCAGCCTTCTCTATCTGCAGCTTCAGTGGATGCCTAGATAATGGGGCTTTGAAGTACAATAACACCGATGCGCGCTCTTCCAAGTGCGTGCAGAACCCTCCGCTCAAGAGAGACACAGTATACAGCCGCGAATCCTATTGGCTACCGCCAAGTCCCGAGCGCCTGTGATTGGCTGTCTGCGCACTATAGCTCCTACGAGAGCGGAGGTGCGGTTGGATGTTCGTCGGCGAAACGTCATATTTTTTAACGGCGCGTGAATATGAAAAACTATCCGCTGGTACAAGTGTAATAGTATATCAGACACCGTTTTGTACTGCGGTGAACTTACTGTAGCACATGTAAGCGCACCGTTCTCGTTGAGGTAAAGGTTTCTAATTGTATGATGAATATTTGCGTTAAACACATAGTATTTCAAAGATTTCACAGCGAAACAGCAACGGTCGAAAGAAAAAAAAAAAGACGACGAGGGGGTCTGGTCCCCTAATGAAGGCTTTAACCCTTTTAAACACATTGTTGTGAGTTTTACAAAGTGCCTTAAACAAATTTAATTCTATATATTAGGCAAGGAACGTTTCAATTGCATTTCAAATGATTTTTCCCGCAACCATAGCAACGCCCCTCAAGCAAGTATGCAAAGTATTTATCACTTAATTGCATATTCACATTATGCATTAATTCGCGTGCTTGTTTTGAAATAGTGCAAATGCAAAGGCTGAATTTTCCATTCAACAAACTATAAAAAGTAAATTAATAATAATCGATCATATTTCTTTTAGAAACTTGTTTTATAACTCGCGATATTCCAGCTCAAGACACAAGACTGTAAATCTGATGCCTTTTTAATTTATTTTGTTTAAGGAAGCAATTAGCCAATATTTTGTCGATAAAATTGGTCTATTTTATGATTGTTGCTGTTATTATTCCTATTATTATTAGCCTATTTATAATATGGTGCTTTTTATTCCTTATATGTTGGCTACTACTATTAAGTCTGTACATTTGCATTCCTTTTACATGTATGTTTTGTTATTGCCTACCTTGGCAAAGTTGAAATGCACCATATAATGTTTTCCACTGAGCGGCGCTACGCCCTAATAAAATCTAACTTAACTCCAAAAGGTTGGAGATAATTCTTAAGAAATTTACTGATTCTGTTTCTTTAACGTTAATGATTTTTAGTATTAAGAAACGTGATAAAAGGAATACAGCTCGTGGACAATTATAATCCTAATGCATATTTTACATCCTTTGCATGTTTTGATGTTTTATTTTGCATTTAGGGCAATTATTTCAGTCAAAATCAAATCATGGCATATACCTGGACCTTGGTTTCAGTGTGCTGTCTTCTACTAAGCTTTTTGGACGCTTCGCTTGACATTGTCAGCTGGTCTTTGGGTTTGCTTGCGTTCACGTGCGGCCCTGTGCCAGCAGAAAGACCCCCGCGGAGCGTCAATTTGCTCTGTGTTGTGCGTTTCCTATAACAACGCCATCTTACTGATAACATCCGATTACATGGCATTAGCAATTCAGATCAAAAGGCGAACAGTTTCTAAAACAGGTGCATCAAAACTAAAAGTCAGGACAGGATTATTACCATCGCATTTCTTACATCGCACTGACCTGTAAAACGACGAAGATACTGGTAAACAGCACAGTAACCTCAGATACTGGACACACTATTGTCGTTTGGACATCAGTAGCAGAGTCAGATATTTCATATCTGTGAAGACAACCATGGCAAATTATGGTTAGACATGTTTATTGTGATATTTAAGTTAGTTTTCAGTGTGTTACTTAAGTATAATTTTCATTGCATTTTAATCTAGATGTTAACAAAAAGTGGGATGTGTATGAGACTTCTCATCAAAGAGATTTCATCTATAGACCCATCTCATCTATTCCGACTCCAATACGGTGAGTTTCTTGTTAACAGAAGTGATGCAAATGTCTGTGTTGAGAATCATCTCATTTTTTCTTACTTGTTTCATACACAAGGCCGAAAACATCTGGCAAGATCTATAGAAATTCACATGCATTGGATGATCCAGTGGGTGTGACTGCATACAGTGAAGACTTCTGCTGGAAGCCTGTGTCAAAGACAGCCTGTATAAGGTCTGCCACAGCATCAGGAAACAGAAGGAACAACCCACACCCAAGAAGGGTAAATGGCACATTTTGTAATTTTCTGTGTTTGTTGGTTTGTACTAATGTATAATTTGAAAGCGTCTGCGTGTACTAATGCTTGAATGAATGTGTACTAGCTGTTAAACTTCAAAAAAGCACATCAGTAGCACTATATTTGTGTTTCATGGAAGAAAGAAAGTCATAGAGGTTTGTAAAAACACCAGAATGTACACTCTTGTAAAATAAAGGTTATAAAAGGGGGTTTTCACAATGATTCCATATACAAAAAAAATTTGGTTCCACAAAGAACCTTTGAGTGAACATCTTAATCTGAAGAACCTTTTTCCACTTTAATGAACCTATTGTTCATTGGAAAGGTTCTATCGATTCTTTAATAAACCATGGATGCTAATAAAGTACCTTCATTTTTAAGAGTAGGCCTACCATACTTTTTCTTTCTTTTACCACAAAGGAGTTCATGGTGTGGAGGCATAGTGCAGATCAAATTAAACACTTTGATGGTCGTTCCTCACTTCAACTTGCATTGTCTGAGAAGGAAATCCAAAAGGCTCTGAGTGCCCAGTACAGGTCGACCTACAGGACTGATTTTCTTGGATTACCTCAAGGTGAGTAATTACTGCACAGACATTATAGGTTTATACTCTGAAAAGCATTTGAATCTTATTTAACATCAAGGTCTAGTGGTTCCAAAGATTGTATATCTTATTATGACTGAAACATCTCAATGTCTTGTTATATTCTGTCTGAATCACAGGAATTTTGAAGAATCATGCAATCTTTGCACCTTTAAACCATAGTCATGCTGTCAACTACTATACTCAGACTGAAATGAGGCACAACTACCGCCCACCCAAATCAAAACTTGAACTTCTGGGGAACAACTCTCGCTATGGGTGCAATAGGCTGCATGGTATAGCAGCGAAGGGTATTGGTAAGCTTCTGCAAACCTGCAACATTTCTGTTTTAACAAGCCTAAAAGACCAAACTACTTGAAGATAACCAACTCTGTCAGTATTCTGGACACAATGCAAAAACAAAGGAGTAGACTAGACATGCAATGAATTACAAGTTTAATTGTAAGTTAATTATTCGTGTAATAAGAGTTATTCAGTCAGTTAGTTGACAATTGCAAGGTACACCTTATAATTATGCAAAATCAAGACAAAAAGCATGCACAACACCAGCAAAAATATGCTCAAAATGGGTGCTCGACCAAAAAAGAAAAACGGGAGGAAAAAAGTCAGCACACCAAAGCTCCAAAAAATATGCGAAAATTTCTAATATAAGACTCCCACCTCGTTACGTTTCGAGCACACAGGCTCTTCGGAGCTTTGGTGGGCTGACTTTTTTCCTGTTTTTCACACTTTATAATTATTCAATTATTGTTAAAGAGGCCATTTTATGCCCTTTTACAAAGTCTTGATTTTGTTTTGGGGCTCTACTAGAATAGGTTTTCATGTTCAAATATATATAAATATTTTTCACATTTTTTACTTTGTTGCAACACCTCTCTTTCCAGTCAGTAACACTCTATTTACTTCCTGTCTCTATGAAGCCTCTCCTTCCCAAAAGTGCAATGTGCTCTGATTGCTCAGCTGGACCAGTGTTTTGTGATTGGTCAATCGCATCAGGCATGTTTCAGAAATGTCACGAGCTTCAATACACAACTCAAGCCCCGGAACACACCAAGCCGACGGTCGGCCGTCGGGCAGGTTTTGTAAATCGGCTGACTAAGTTTTCTCAGTCTGCTCCACACCGTCGGCTCAAGTTGGTCCTCGTCGGCTTTCTTTCGGCCGATTGGACATGTTGAATTAGTGTCGGAGCTCGTCGGTCAGTCGGGCCATCAGATCATTCTGATTGGCTGTTCAGCTACTGCCACCTGCTGGTACGGAAAGGCATTTCTTATTTTACGTAGGCGCAGAAGGGACGTGCTACTTGGCCGTTGAGTGTCGAATGTTGGTTTGGTGTGTCAGGGCAACTTTGGACCCAGACGCTGCCGACGTGAGCCAACCCCGCAATCTGCTTTCGTTGCCACTAGTTCGTCGGTGTCGGCTTGGTGTGTTCCAGGCTTAACTCAACCAGGCCACGACCCTTTATTTTACATATGCCTTGGGTGGAAACTATTTATATGAGGAACGGTGTGATGTGGACATTCCTGGAAGACAATTCAAGAGTACAATCAAGGCGTTTCAGGGAGTTCAGAAAATTGGTACTTTGTGCTTCGTTGCTTTGCAGACATTTTCGTACACAAACAGCAAAATTTACACACTAAAGAAAGCTGAAATTGTAAAAAAGCATAATATGTCTTCTTTAACAAAACACTACTACACCAGTATGACACACAAATTAGAGAAGAATGACACTCTTTTCTTTTACATTTTAGTCCCTACAGTGATTCACAGCCACATCAACAATCAGGAAAACAGCAAACTGCAGACCACCTACAATAAACATTTTGGAAGCGAACATACAGATGTCTCCTCAGTGCTCAAATCAATCTCACCTCAGACGTTTCAACAGATTTGTAAGAAATTATCTGATAAAGGTGAGAATGAGTGATGCTGTATCCTATAGAAATCCTACGGATCTTGCTTGAAAAACGTACATAAATATAATTCCTATTATTATTCCCAGTTATTGTGTTTAGTGTTATTTATTTTTTGTCTTTTACCAGAAAAAAAGGATGTGAAGACATTACGTATAACCTCTTCTCATGGATGTAAGGTGAAGAATACTGGTGTATTCATGCAAGCCCCTTCCACACTGGAGAGGATGTCAGCCTGGCCTGGGCCTTTATAAACATGTTATTTTGAACCATGAAAAGCTATATGAATATGTGTGCTGGGCCTTTATAAACATGTTATTTTGAACCATGAAAAGCTATGGTGAATATGTGTGCATTGTTTTTTAGGCTTCTGATTTTCTTCCAGGAGACAAAACACTCTTAATATAATGATACTGCCTTTATTCATCTTTGATGGTGTGCTTAATAAAACACTCGAAGTAAACTGATAACAGGCATAAATCATTTTTACTATACACAGTTCATTTTTTGTTTTGAAATTTGTCCAAGCCACATTTGGCAAAAATAGATTAAAAAATATCATTAATAAATCTCTTGAGCACTGTTGAGCAGATTTGTAAACACCTCTGATTGGCCATTGTGTTCACACGCTCATCAGATATGTCTGTGATTGGCTGCAATCAAAGCACGGGAGCGATTGAAAGCATGCCGGAGTATTTGAATTTGAAAGAGTGAGCGGAGTATTTGAAAGCAGGCGTCTATCAGTGGACCAGCTCCCATGTGTATCTGTAGCGCTCAGTAAAGTGCGTCATTGATGTCCATTTACAACATGTTTTTGAAGCGTTGATCATTGTAGCCAATCACAGATATGTGCGTGAATACAATGGCCTATCAGGTGTTTACAAATACACTCAACAGCACTCAAAGCGTCACATTTTTAAAATTTCAGTACCTACTTAGTATCAAAGTTGGTACTTTTGACAACACTATTATAAAGAAAAAGTAAAGGTATAAATCAATAATGACAGGTGAACTGATACATTATGCAGAGCACAACAAAGAGGTAGAAATATGCACAGCAAGGTGTAGAAAAGAAACGAAGAGAGAAATTTTACTTCAATCTAAATACCACAGATATCTTTCTCCTTAAGTTTAAATTTATTCAAAAACAAAGAAAAGTTTTCTTCCCCCTGAAAAATGAAGAAAATCAGTATAGGGCGAACAGGCGTTTCTGCTTAAAAGGCATTTTTAACATCATGCAATTTAAATGCGGCTCTCGTCATCACAATGAATGCGTAGCCACCCCACTCTGCTTTGTGTATCAGGTAACCTGAGACTCAGGTGTGCTGTGTCTCTAAGCTCCTCGCAAAACAAGCAAGCAGTCTCTAAAGAGAACAAAAGCCAAGCCGTGAAGACGAGATACTGTCAGATCTCTCCAGTTATGCCGCTAGGCAGGAAAATTCGGGCCTCATCTGCTGGAGCCCAACTTGAGACCCATAACAAGCCCAGGTATTCTGCTTTATGCTTTTTATTTATCTATGTCTTCACATGGCTTCCAGTTCCCATATTCAAGTATTTAATTAGCTCAGCAATACTTTGAAACAGGTCTTGATACAGAGACTAATTTGTTCTGCTTCATGACTTCCATGAGGACAAGTTTTCGTACCACATTGGTATTCAGTTATTTTCCAGCTCCTGACCTTGAGTGTCACACCTCCTGTTGTTCATAGTGTTTACTGTTGCCAGGGAATATGGATAATGCTGGTGCCATGCTGGAACACCGTACCAGTTTGTGTCCTTGAAGATTAATTAATTTATGTTTTGACAGACAAATATGAAGACATTGCTTGACTCTAATTTGATTTGACTTAATACACCCCTGGCTCTTCTCCCTAAAAAGGGCAGCTGTGTTTTGTAATATTTCTGTAAAAATACAGTAAAATATACAACAATTTTACAATTTAAATCTGCACACTAACAAACAAACACACACACGTTTCCATATTTTATAGGGACATTCCATAGACATAAAGGCAAGCTTGGAATATGGAAAAGCTTACATTTAGCAGATGGAAATATTGCCATTACATTGGTTTTGTCAGGAAAAAAGATGATCTGAACACTGTTGTGTAAGTTGTGGCATTACTTTACTCTGGCATTACATGGCTTGCCCACCCACATCCCTCTGATCCTACCCTCTGATTACTAATTAAAAATCTTTTTGGAAAACGAAACATTTTCTTACCAATCCAATGTGGATTTTGGTCAAATGATGAGGCAGGAATGTGTTGTTAGTAACATTTTAGAATAATTTTATTGGGAAGATAAACAATTACTACAACTGTGGGGTGTGAGGGAATAGTGATATAACTAGTAGTGTAACTAATTACTGTTGCTAGAAAGTAATAAGTAAAGTAATATTAATTTTGGAACGAGTAATAAATTACATTCTTTGAGTAACTAACCCAACACTGGTCATGACACACAGCAAAAAGTATACCTTTTATTAAAAGTAGCCTACTTTTACCTGTTGAGACATGCGTGACTCACGAAAGGGTTGTTTCTTAAAGGTGATAAAGATGATCTTTTCGTCGACTGAGAAACCAAAGACTTACTGAGTTTTTGAAATGAGCGCATGCGTAAGAACAACCCCCCTTCCTTTCGAGGGAACGCCTCCCAAAATTCGTGCACGAGTATTGGAACACAAATGTTTACCACCAGCATTCGCTGTATCGTGTTAGTGGATTCATTATGTCGGATTCACCGCAGGTAACTCATAATCTGCAGTTGTTACTCCTGTCTCCGGACAAAAACATTGCACGCGGCGCCTGTGGAGTGTGGAAAGTTACTGGAGAGCGCAGCCGCGCTCGTCTCTCACAAGGAACGTCATGGCAGTGATTGACAAGCCAGAGGGCCAATCCGCGCACGTCTCTCACAAGGAACGTCACAGCAGTGATTGACAAGCCAGAGGGCCAATCGCGTAAACGATTGGCTGATGTTTTTAAGGCCCTACCTCGTGCACAGATGATGTATATTAATATTATTCCTTTCAGTGCACCTAATAAATAGTCTTTTATCAGTTAGTAAAGACAGTTTCAAGTAATATTGCAAAAATGTATAAAACAAAACATCTTCTTTAGCACCTTTAATAACTTAAAAAATAAATGATAAACGATATATTCAATGCAAAACTCTTATGCAGTATTTCGACAGATTTTGGACCAGTGTATGGAGCTGCTGGACTGAACCAGATTCGGGGCATGCAGACTGACAGGGTTCTGCACTCTACTGGGTCCATATTAGACCCTACTGAGAGGAGCCAACAGCTTCCTGCTTGGCTAGAGAGAGAGCTTCTTGAAGCAAGAACCCAGACGACACTCTCTAGCCCTGGGAGACGATGTTAAACTCAGCATGCGAAAACGCTACAGAGCAGATCCTGCTGACACCCTCAATGAGCTCAAGGTAAAAGTCAAAGTGTCACACTTGTGCAGCATCTGCTGCTTGGCTGCATTTCCCAACAATTATATTCTACCTAGATTGAATGGCAACTTGCCCAAGCATCATCTCTCACTGGTCAAGGTATGCAAATGCAAATGTTATAATGATAAACGAGGGGGTTAGGGAGCTGGACGAGGCACTTCATAGATCCATAATATTGCATATGAAATTAGAGTCTGATTTAATGTTTTAATATAATGCTTTAATATTTATGGAGTCCCGCACCCCAAGACACGTACGTCTGCAAGAAAGCATCTGCTGTTTACAAACATCTGATAGATGTCTTTAAGATGTCGTTCCCTCGATTTGCTAAAACGTGCTCACGATTTACTAATACGTGAACATTTAATATAACATTTAATATGTTAATATGTTCATATTTAATTAATATTTAACCCCACCCCCTTACACACAGAGCCCTCCCTCAAATTAGTCTAATTTTGCATTTTTTTTTTTTTAACTGATCTGTTCTAACCGACCGGTCAGTTTTTATATCAACTTTAGCTATGTGTATGTTCAGTATGTATCTTTTGATATCTTTTATCTGCTCTTAATCCTTCAGAAAGTTGTTTATTATGTCCTAGTCTTTGATGTAGAACCAACCATATTGTAACTGCCATTTTAGCCAACCATCTTTCAATCTCATAACCTGAAGGTGTCAATGTATAGTCATTGGAGGTCACTCTTCTCATATACCAAAGCTTCATTAAATATGCCAAAACCAAATCATTAACTTTCTGCAGGACAAAATTGCAGCCTTTGCCTAAAATGACATTTTGAATCAAGTACAGAATCCATTAATTCATTAGTTGGATGACCTTTGGATGGGCAACCATTGCAGGGTAATCTGTCATGACTAGCGATTGGATGAAATGACACAGTAGACATGCATTATTTATTTCAACAGAGTGCTTGAACTTGCACCCCAGTAAGCAAATCAATTACGTTTGTCTTATCAAGCCCAAATTTGTTTGTGCTGGAGGTAATTTGCCATCTGACTGCACAATGAAATAGGCAAGAAAGTTACAATCTGTATTTATCAGAAGGAGAGCAAATAACTACAAGGAGGGCACTACTAACTACATTTTTCAGTAGTGTAAACAGTAGCTCAGCTGTTTTCAGTAAATGTATATGTTCATTTTGCTGTTTAATGCTGTCGTCCTAATTGAAATCCTTATTGTTTTTGTGGCAGATGCAATACTATTATCAATTCCTAGGCCAACCGGAAGGCTAATAAGGCTGATAGTGTAATTGATCTAGTCTAACAGTGAATTTAGCTGACGAAGTCAATATAGTGGGATAAAAACAACGGCTAGTCTTTTTCACTGCAACTCTAACGGAAGCGAAATGATGTTGTCGAAACTAGCACTGGATACCTGAGGTAATTTCATTTTACGCTATATGCCAGCCTGGCATAATCGTTAATACTTCTCACCATTTATTTTGAGGATATGACCGATTGTTCCCTTTCATGGGAACATCGACGCTGCGTAGTCGCTTTGGGAACGCCTCTGCGTGATTACGTCTTGAAGCACTCGTGAAATCAAACCAATAGTGTAGCGGGACGTCAGAGCGGGTGACGTCACGGACCAGGAAACTATAAAGCACCCCTGAGAACAAAGAACGCCAGCTTCTGTGTCTTCAGCAAGCGCTCTGTGTATTGTGTGTCTTATTTGGTGTTGTCTGTCATTATTCACAGCAAACAAATATCTCTTCGTCCGAGGACAAGAGTATTTTAGTCACCAAGCATATATATTAGTTCCATATATATATATTGCAAAGACACGATTATGGCGGAAAAAGGCAAGCAACAGTTCACTAGATGTGCTCCTCCCTGCCCTCGTTTCATCACGGGCGGGGATACACATGATATGTGCGTTGCTTGTATGGGAGTGGAGCATGCACAGGCAGCTCTCGAGGGAGCTGTCTGTGTGCATTGTGAGAAGTTAACGCTCCGTGTACTCCGATCACGCCGCGCGTTCTTTGATAAAAAGGAGGACGCCGCGGCGAGTGTTCCCCAGGGCACGGGTCCCGCTGCTGCCGAGGCACAGCGTAGACTTCGTTCTTGGGGTTCACAAATGGATCTGGTGGAGGGGTTAGAGACGGGTTCTGCCCTATCTCGACCCTCACCTGCCAGGTCTGCTGCCTCTTCTCTGGCCGCGGAAGCACGCGTAGCGGTTTCTTCCCCAGAGTGGAGGCACCGGAGCTTCGCTTATCTGTCTCCGAGGAGATGGATATAGCGTGCGCCGGCGCTGGAGATGAGGCTCCGCCACCCGCATCTCCAGCATATGAGGAGCTTTTTGAGGTGCTGTCTCGGGCAGTGGCTAAATTAAACATTGAATGGCCAGAAGAAAGACCTGAAGCGCGAGTTAAAAGCAAACTAGATGAGCGCTTTCTCCCTGCCCGAGCACAACCTCAGCCCCGGGGATTGCCGTTCTTTCCGGATCTCCACACCGAGGTGTCGAGATCGTGGCAGAGTCCGGCGCATTTCTGTGTTCATAACCCAACGACATCTCTGTATAGTAACATCATGGGAGGGAAAGAATACGGTTATACGGCGATGCCTCAGGTCGAAGAGACGCTCGCGAGCTATCTCTCGCCTGAGTCAGCATCGTCATTAAAATCCCCGACTTTGCCCACCAGACCCCTGCGTACAACATCAGCGTTGGTGGGCAGGGCTTACACCTCAGCGGGTCAGGCGGCTTCATGCCTCCATACTATGTCAATCCTCCAGGCATACCAAGCGGACCTGCTGGGGGAAATAGATCAGAGTGGCGAGGCGTCTTTTGAATGTATTCAAGAACTGAGAAAGGCGACTGACTTAGCTCTCCGGGCCACCAAGGAGACGGCAAAAGCAATCGGCCGGTCTATGGCAGCCCTGGTGGCCACGGAGAGGCATTTATGGCTGAACTTGTCAGATATTAAAGAACGCGATAAGGCAGTCCTTCTTGATGCACCAGTGTCTGTTCAGGGCCTCTTCGGCGACTCCGTAACATCGGTCGTCGAGAGGTTCCAGGAGGCAAAACGTCAGTCTGCAGCCTTTCAGAAGTTCTTCCCTCGCCGCTCTGCTGAGGCTGCTGAGCGGGAGCAGCCTCAGCCGTCTACAAGCTCCTCATCTGCGCATAGAGCGCAGCAAAAACAAAGTGTTGCCACCTGTGCTCCCCCGAGAAGATCTTGGGGACCGGGTAAGACAGCACAAGTGAAGCCTTCCCGGGGTAAAACAGATCTGCGGGCTGTTATTATTGCCAGGAAGGCTGCGAAAAAGTCCTGACACATGGGGTCCAGGACTTCCGAGGGCAGCCCCCACCGGAGTGGGTCCAGAAAAATTAAAATCCATAAAGTTGACCCATCTTCGGTGCCCTCAGGGGGCCGTTCTGTCAACCCCGCCACCTCGTGTGTCTCGGGGCACGGCAGCCCCCTCCGATCCTCTGAGGAGGGTCGGCCAGCACCTGATTCGACTGTTCCCTGCCGGCGCGCCGCTTCAGGGCGTCGAGCCAAGTGCTCAAAAAACACCAGAGACCAGTCTCGAGAGACTGGTCCCCTTAGTAGAATATTTAGAAGAATGGAAAAGTCTTCCCAATATTTCTCAATGGGTGCTGCAAGTGATAGAAAGGGGGTACAAAATACAATTCGGGTTTCGCCCGCCCCAGTTCAACGGGGTCCTCGCTACAGTAGTGGACCCCCAGCAGTCTCTGGTTATGGAACAAGAAGTGATGACACTTTTGCAAAAGGGGGCTATAGAGAGGGTTCCTCCCGCCAGCATACAGTCAGGGTTTTACAGCCGATACTTCATAGTTCCGAAGAAGGATGGAGGGTTGCGTCCTATTCTAGATTTACGCATGTTAAATCGGTCAGTGCAAAGGCTCAAGTTCAAGATGCTAACACTCAAACAGATCACTACACAGATCAGGTCCGAGGACTGGTTTGTGACAATAGATCTGAAAGACGCGTACTTCCATGTATCAATCCATCCTTCACATTGGAAGTTCCTCAGGTTTGCTTTCGGGGGCGAAGCTTACCAATACAAGGTTCTTCCGTTTGGCCTATCCCTTTCACCCCGCACCTTCACGAAGTGCGTGGATGCAGCGCTGGCTCCTCTGAGACTCCAGGGCATCCGCATACTGAATTATATCGACGATTGGTTGATTTTAGCTCAATCAGAGCAACAGGCAGTTCAACATCGAGATGTAGTTCTGTCCCACATGAAGAAGTTAGGGTTGAGACTCAATGCCAAGAAAAGTGTGCTTTTACCGGCTCAGACTACCAATTACCTAGGGGTAGTTTGGGATTCCACTTCGATGCAGGCACATTTGTCCCCTGCTCGGGTGAATTCCATTCTCTCAACCGTGAAAGGGGTGAAATTAGGCCAGTCACTCACTGTGAAGCAAATTCAGAGAATGTTGGGTCTGATGGCAGCGGCGTCCAACGTGATACCTTTTGGCCTGCTGCACATGAGACCCCTACAGTGGTGGCTCAAAACCAGGGGGTTTTCTCCGAGGGGAAACCCTTTTCGCACAATCAAGGTCACGCGGCGATGCCTTCGTGCTCTGGCGGTGTGGAAGAAGCCCTGGTTTCTATCTCAAGGTCTTGTGCTAGGAGCTCCTTGCAAAATGCTAACGACGGATGCCTCTCTCACAGGGTGGGGAGCGATCATGAGTGGTCGCTCAGCTCAGGGTCTTTGGGAGGACCATCATCGATCTCGGCATATAAATCAGCTGGAGATGATGGCGGTATTTCGAGCACTCAAATACTTCCTCCCAGACCTGAGGGGCCATCACGTGTTAGTTCAGTCAGACAACATGTCGGTGGTCTCTTATATCAACCATCAGGGGGGTCTGAGGTCTCGCCAATTGTGCAAGTTAGCTCATCAGATCCTCCTGTGGTCCCAGGGCAAGCTTCTCTCGCTGAGAGCAGCTTATATCCCGGGACATCAAAATGTGGGAGCAGACATCCTGTCGAGGCAGGGGCCGAGGCCCGGGGAATGGAGGCTCCACCCGAAGTGGTGGAACTGATTTGGAAAAAGTTCGGTCGTGCACAAGTCGACCTATTTGCCTCGAAAGAGACGTCTCACTGCCCGTTGTGGTTTTCTCTGACCCATCCAGCCCCTCTGGGGTTGGATGCTATGGTACAGACGTGGCCGAGGCTGCGTCTGTATGCATTTCCCCCGATCGCTCTGCTCCCCGGAATTCTGGAGAGGGTTCGCCGGGACGGGGTCCGTCTAATATTGGTAGCCCCGTTCTGGCCGGCCCGAGTATGGTTCACGGATCTAGTATCCCTCTTAGAAGACTCCCCCATGGAGATTCCTGTCAGACAAGACCTCTTGTCTCAGTTGGGCGGCGCAATAGTTCACCCGCACCCAGAAATATGGAAACTGTGGGCCTGGCCCCTGAGGGGGCAGAGCTCGTAGAATCTGGTCTCTCAACTGAGGTTGTAGAGACCATTCTCCACTCCAGAGCTCCAACCACGAGAAAACTGTACGCGTATAAGTGGAAATTGTTTGCTACTTGGTGTAGCCACTCTCAGGTGGATCCGGTCCACTCTTCTATCAGTCAAGTACTGCAATTTCTCCAGGAGAAGTTCTCGGAGGGTTTAACTCCTTCTACATTGAAGGTTTATATTGCCGCTATTTCCGCTTATCACGCAAAAATAGAAGGTCTTTCTGTTGGTAGAAACCCTTTAGTTGTACGTTTTCTCCGTGGCACTCAGAGGCTGAGACCTGTTGTACGCACAAAAATGCCTTCCTGGGACTTAGCCATTGTATTGGAAGGGTTAGCTGCGGCTCCCTTTGAACCTCTAGAGGAAGCATCTGAGAAGATCCTTACTCTCAAAACCGTATTTCTTCTGGCCATAACATCCCTCAAAAGAATCGGGGACTTACAAGCACTATCGGTTGCTCCTTCATGTTTAGACTTTGCACCTGGTATGGTCAAAGCCTTTCTACATCCTAGACCTGGATATGTTCCTAAGGTCCCTACTAATGTCCCAGGGCCTATTGTGCTGCAGGCCTTCTGTCCTCCACCTTTTACAAATCCGGATCAGGAGAAACTGAATCTGCTCTGCCCGGTGAGGGCTTTAGACGCGTATGTCCACAGAGCTGCCCTGTGGCGAAAGACTGAACAACTGTTTGTGTGTTACGGTTCTCCTAATAAGGGAGGTCCTGCGTCTAAGCAGAGAATGAGTAAGTGGGTGGTCGAGGCCATCTCTCTTGCTTACGAATCGGCCGGACAGCCCCCTCCTCTAGCTGTCCGGGCGCATTCTACCAGGGGCATGGCTGCCTCAAAGGCTTTGATGTCGGGGGTTCCCCTCCAAGACATATGTGATGCTGCTGGGTGGTCTTCTCAGCTTACTTTTGTTAGGTTTTATAACCTTAATTTGGGCTCCACTCCAGGGTCCTCAGTCCTGTCGTCCTGAAATAAAAACACTACAGGCATTTGGTCTTATGGCCTAGTTGGAATAGCCTTCCCAAAGTGACTACGCAGCGTCGATGTTCCCATGAAAGGGAACGTCTCGGGTTACGTCTGTAACCCTGGTTCCCTGAATAAGGGAACGAGACGCTGCGTAGCTTAGCCATACTCCCTGCACGCCTGTGAGCGTCTGCTTCATCCATATCAGAAGCTGGCGTTCTTTGTTCTCAGGGGTGCTTTATAGTTTCCTGGTCCGTGACGTCACCCGCTCTGACGTCCCGCTACACTATTGGTTTGATTTCACGAGTGCTTCAAGACGTAATCACGCAGAGGCGTTCCCAAAGCGACTACGCAGCGTCTCGTTCCCTTATTCAGGGAACCAGGGTTACAGACGTAACCCGAGACGTTTTCCATATATCTGTTTTCTTTAAAGGATTAGTCCACTTTCAAATAAAATTTTCCTGATAATTTACTCCCCCCCCCCCATGTCATCCAAGATGTTCATGTCTTTCTTTCGTCAGCTGAAAAGAAATGAAGGTTTTTGATGAAAACATTCCAGTATTATTCTCCTTATAGTGGACTTCAATGGCCTCTAAACGGTTGAAGGTCAAAATGACAGTTTCAGTGCAGCTTCAAAGGGCTTTAAAAGATACCAGACGAGGAATAAGGGTCTTATCTAGCGAAACAATCAGTAATTTTCGAAAAAAATACAACAGTATATTCTTTATAAATACAAATGATCGCCGTGCACGTACTTCCCCTTTTCATACTCTTCAAAAAGCTTACGCTGTATGTCCTTCGCCTTCCCTATTCTACTTACGGAATGAACGTGTTTCTTTCTAAAATGACCAATCGTTTCGCTAGATAAGACCCTTATTCCTCGTCTGGTATCATTTGAAGCCCTTTGAAGCTGCACTGCAACTGTAATTTTGACCTTCAACCTTCTGAAGGCCATTGAAGTCCACTATAAGGAGAAAAATCCTGGAATGTTTTCATCAAAAACCATAATTTCTTTTCGAATGAAGAAAGAAAGACATGAACATCTTGGATGACATGGGGGTGAGTAAATTATCAGGAAAATTTTATTTGAAAGTGGACTAATCCTTTAAAGTATCCTTGAAAAAGGGGTTTGACTTGGCAAACAGTGGTGAATTTTTCTGGACCTGGTCTTTCTCCGCAGTGTCGTCTGCCATTTTAAATACGCAAGCCCTTAAATCAGAATGGATTCTGATTGGCTGTCAGTGTTTTATTGTTCAACAGCTGGAAAAAAATCGTTCTTAATGTGATCCCAATGATATTGTTTCTCTATATCGTTAGCGTTATAGCAGTGGTGTGGACAGTGCTATTCTTTTATATTTAGAAAGATTTTTTAGAACTATATATTTATCGTTAATTATAGATATCGTTCTTGATGTGAATGGGCCTTAATAAGTCACTCTTCTTATTACCTTGGGTTCCCTCTGCAATTGAGTAAATTGAGATCTGTGGTTGGTCTAAAGAGACTTTCACAAAATACAGTCTCAAATATGAATTTTGAAAAATTGCTAACAAATTGCACAGACCTTTCTATTTATAATCTAAGGTTTAGCAATTTATAAAAGCAAAAACTCCAAAATTCCAGAAAGGAACCTCAGTCAAACCAAAATTTATTCAGACACCTTGAACATTTCATTCATTATTACAGTTTATTCACTATAGTTTAAAAAATGGTAATAAAATATGAAAAGATCTCAGAGTTAAACTGTGTCAGAAAAAAAAAAAATCTTAATTATGTCAGATAACACTTAAGCAAAACATGGTCAGGTCAAAGTGTCTGAATATTTTTTGGTCCCAAATTTTTATCAGTTTTACTGGTAGTCCACTGTATGAAGAATTTTTGGGTATAATATGTCACAGTTTACTGTATTTTGCTATCCTCACTTACATAAATGAACTATAGTGTCCTGCACCTACTAGTAAAAAAAAAAACCAAAACAAAAAAATATATATATATATATATATATATATATATATATATATATATATATATATATATATATATATATATATATATATATATATATAGTGTCTGAATAATATTTGGTTTCACTATATATTTTATATTTTTCATCATTTCATCATATCTTTTCTTTATATATATATATATATATATATATATATATATATATATATATATATATATATATATAGTGTCTGAATAATTTTTGGTTTGACTATATTTTATATCTTTCATCATTTCATCATATCTTTTCTTTATTCATGGTAGGTGGTTTGACTGACTGGCATGTAATCTCTTGATTTTCTGCAGACTGATGGAGCATTTGGCTTTTTGATCCAAAACATAATTAAAGGGCATCACGTTGCATTGAAGCCATTTCAATTTCAAGTGAATTCATTATTGTAAGGAGCAGAACATGTGACAGCAACCTGTCAAAAACCAGCAGCTGTTTCATATTTTGACATGCTGGAGGGTGCTGTTTGATCATCCAACAAATGTCAAACAACACTTGTCGATTTATACTATGTTGAATTAGCATCCTCCATACAGTGACTCTGTGATGTTCATCTCTGTTAATCTTCTTTCTTACAAACCTCTCTGTAGAGACCTGCACATTTAACACATGCTCCATCAAACATTCTGAGATTTTTGCCTTGTTTAATTTATTTTTGCTGTCCAACATAGATTGAGAATATGATTGCCATTGATGATCTAAAGAAAATTAAACTGGCCTATGATGTAAGTATTCAAAATATTTAGATTATTTGGAAATCTAATTTAAATGATTAATTAGACAAAATATGTTTTTTTTTTTAAATTATCTGTTTTCTTGAGCAGGAGTTTGCAAAGGCTGGCATCCATAAATTGGATTATTCAGAATTCAAATCTGTTGTGAAAAACTGCCCAGGTTTGAAAGGAGTTGTAAGTATGATTGCAACCATTATATTAAAAATACTGTAAAAGTACTGTACTGAGAGGTTTTTGTGTTCAGTTATATCCTGTTAACGGAGACCCAAGGCCTAAAATCTCTATGTATGATTGAACAGTCTTTTCTCTCTCACTGTATTCCCACCCACTTTTTGAAATGTCACAGAAAGAATCTCACATTCACCAGCTATTCATGAAGATCGATTACACTTGTGATGGCAAAATCGAATGGGTATGAATAATTCACTGTTTCCTCTTTAAATCTTAAACTTGTTCACTTAGATGAAATGACAATTTGTCAAATGCACCGTTGCATTTAAGTTTTTTTGCATATGAAAAATTTTTGTGAGCAAGTGGTAAAAATGGGTCTCATTGCAAACATTTTCAAACAAAAGAATTAAGTTTACAATTAAATTTATTCCTAATATCCAAACTTGAATACAAAAATCGAACTGCTGATGGCCTTTTTTAAAATATATATATTTTTTACTGATTCTTATACAGTGTATATATACATATGTACTCATTATTTACCATGAAATAATGAAAACACTTCCAAAACAAAATCTATTTATGTCTTCTTCTCTTTCTTTCAGCATGAGTTCTGCACATACATATACCTGGAGTACGAAGCGAAGAAAGAGACCATACGTCGCAGTAAAATGGCAGCCTTTGTATTGCCGGCTAACGTTAAGTTTCTAAAACGTGGGAAGCCTGTTGTGAGAATCCACTTGCCTTCTAATGGCACCGTTGTGACTCTAAGAGAAGATGGAGTTGTTAACTTCTGGACCCCCAAGCTTTATTTGAAGAGCAAGAAGAATGTGTTTGTGGGTTACATTTACATTTTATTTGTTTACATCTCCTGCATTCTTGTTCCTGCTCTTCTTCATTTTTTAATTATATGAATCCCATATTTCATTTGAATCATTTCTCTTTTACTATATCCAGCCTGAGAGAGATGTCATTCGAAAACCAAAATGGGCTACAGATTTTGTGCCAATGCCAGAGTACAACAAACTGATTATTGGAACTGGGTAAACTGCTCTGAAAATACATTTATTTTTACATTACAGTCTTTATAATACACTGCAGTTTACAGAACCTTTCTATGGAAGATTTTTGCCTATGGCATGTTGTTTCAAATGAAGATGAAGTAGTCAATTTGCAGATGCTTTTATCCAAAGCAATTTACAGTTATTACAGGGACGATTCCCTTGGAGCAGTCTGGGGACTGCTCTGCTATTCTGCTCAAGTTGTAACTTTGTAGTGTTCATGGGAAAAACATTTTCTTTTATATAACAGCCACATCTGATCTCAGCCTTTCCCTCAGTCAATCCAAACAACATCTCTTCTCTCACTTTACAGATCCAGAGAGATCCAGTTTTATGAGCTTTCCTCTTTAGAGCCTTGCTGTCAGTTGAGTGCACTAGAAACTGTGCCTTTAAACCTGGATTACTGGTGAGCAGACCAGATCCATGTCAGACACATTCATGTAATTGCTGTTTTATGAAGTTATTAATAGTGTTTTTAAGATATGGTTTTAGTTAAAAAAAATAATTTGTTCTGCATTTAATGTAACATGATATTAGATAACAGACCAAACAAAATAAAATAATAAGGGTATTCTATGCTGTCTTATGCAATTTTTTTGTACTGAAATATTTAAGAACAAGAACACACTACGCTCTTTGATGATATGCCAATGTTTGCTTTTCTTGTAATTAAAAATGTACTCTGGTTTTGTTAGCTCTACTGGCCCAGATGATTGTATCATTGTATATGGCGATACTCAGGTAAGTAAACGAAGGCAGTCCTACACATATGAATTTCATGAGATGCAATGTATTTAACTAATCCCAAAGCTTTTGGCACTTTAGGGCTGTGTGAACATCCTACTAATAACATCAACCAGGGAGAAACTGAGGTAAACAAGGTTTCTTAATAGTACAATTTTTCCATGTGCATTTTTTTAAAACAAAATTATAATAACAAGTCATACAGGCATGTTCTAATCTTCATAAATTAATGAATATATGGGGGGAAGGGGGGTGAAATCGCAAGGCCTTAAATTGTTTATTCTGATAACATAAGCAAAAACCAAACAGGCATAGGAACAGTCCTTTGTATAGTATATTTTGTACATTTTTGTACGTTTTTTTAAATGCATTTATGCCCTAGATTGTGGAAAAGATTACCGCAGGTTGACAGCGTGCCAAACATACGCCTTGACCGTGCCGTTCAGTCTCCAGAAATAACATTTATCAGATGGAAAGTCCACCAAGACTGGGTGTCAAAGGTTAAATATTATTATTATTATTATTATTATTCATTTAAATGTTTCATTGTCTTCTCATCCTGGTGTTATTCAATTGCAAATATTCTGTCAGTGCATTAGATACTGACAGTGAAATATTTTAATGAAATACTTTTTTATAATCATCTCTCTCTCTCTCTTCCCAAAGAAAAAATAAGCATCTAAAATCTAACAATATTTTATTATCAATTCAGGTGAAATATTTTCAAAGCATACCTGCCATTGTATCCTCATCAGGGCATGAAGACTCTGCTCTTGTTATAGGTAATATTTAAAAATGACTTCTATTGTTTTTTTTTTTGTTTTTTTGCAGTACAGTGGGATGTTTATTTTCTTTTTTCTCTTTTAATAGGATTAGATGTCACCCCAAAATCAAAAGGAAACATTAGAAATTATATTTTTGCCTGAATAAAATGAAGCCTATTCTTAGGACTGAGTTTTTTTTTTTTTTTTTTACACTATTTCATGGCTGTTAAGCACATTTTCCTCCTCATTATTGTATTACAGCAATGAGAATCATAATTAAAAATAATGAGAAATACAAGGAAAAGGAAAACATACAGACACAATATGATAATGAGAATAGGGGTCGAAATGTGCTTAGTTGAATGAAAATAATGTCACAGAACAAAAAAAAAAAAAAATAATCTGGATGATCCTAAAAATAGCATTCATTTTATTTATGCAAAATATAATTTGAGATATTTTTACTATTGATTTTAGAGTGAAATCTGACCTAAACATTCAGTGTAGAAAATAGTGTGTCTTCCTTTCTCACTTCTTTCTCAGTGATGTCTAACGTGGCAGAAGGAAGAAAATAGCAACTCTGGCGTCTTGCATGTTTAATGCCAGAAGAGAGATCTGTCAAAACTCTCAATGCAATGAAGCTCCGGTTAAACCCATTTGAATAACACACCGTGACTCAGAAAGAGGGGAAAAGGGCTCTGAATCTGTCAGCTGTGATCTCTTTGAGTGGATATGTGGATGTGTGTGAATGTTTGGCAATCTGTTTTTAATTAGGATGCATTCATCCATCAACCTACATGCAAGAGGAGATGAGAGAGATGACAGAAGTGAGCGAAAAGGGAAAGTCTACAAAGGTCACACAGAGGGCAACCAGCAAACAAACAATCTTCAGCGTTCCTAAAGGAGTCATGACCTTTGATTTCTGTGAGAAGCAAAATCTTTTGGTCACTGGTGGGATGGACAGGCTGTTGCGCATGTGGAATCCTTATGTCCCTAAGTATGCCTTATATCCTCAGGATAGCTTCTTCATAAAGTGGCATCTCTATGATTTCAATTCTTTTAAACATCTTAGTTTTTGTTCTTTCTCTGATCTATATTGGTGTCAGAAAAAATGAAATATACATAGATAATATTGTGTCATCAAATACTGATGTTCAATGCCAGGCTAGTAATTTTACATTTTGAAATGGCAGAAGACCAACAGGGATTTTGAAAGGTCACAATGCCCCTGTTTCCTACCTCTGTATCTCCTCAGAAGAAGGGCACATTTATTCAGTCTCCACAGACAAGACTGCTAAGGTGAGGAATTAATTACTAAAATCCAAAATCAAATTTGGATATATTTAATCAAAAAAGTGTTTTAAATCTTCTTAATATGAAAAAGCCAAGCATTAAACTGAGCTAAAGAAAACTAAATCTACATAATTAGTAAAAATCACTTTAATGTTTATTAAAGTGAAAATTTAACAGAGTGTCTATTTACACTAAGTGCAAATAGCATCCCTTGTTGGCAAACGCTATTTACACTAGCTCCGCCCACCAATGTCTGGTTGGGCCACTCAGGTTTTAAAAAAGATGTACAAAATTCAACATCTTTGGTGGTGCAGCAGTAGTGAGTCAGACTCGCAAACCTGGCTTTTAACGCGATCGACTCGCATTTATTTTCACTAAAAATGAAAATAATGTTCTAAAAGTGGAAATAAACTGGGAACAAGTGTTTAATAATAAGAAAAGTTGTTATAAGCATTAGGTGAAGGTGTACGGAGGGTTTTAATTCTGCTAATAAGGCAGCATCCATTTCATAATTTTAATAAATATAATCATTTACACATAATATTTTTGCAACTCTGTATTTTTGTAAATTAACAGTATGCAAGTAGTATCTGCCAATATAAAGTATAGATAGGATCTAATTACTATTTACTCTTATTGCAAAGACCTGATACTTTTACATGGTGTAAATAGAATCTATCGGTATTTTCACCTTGTGTAAATAGCATATCGCTAAGAAAATGCTGCTATTGTCACTTAGTGTAAATCAATATATTGCTATTTTCACTTAGTGTAAATAGCATCTATCGCTGAGAAAATATGCTATTTACACTTAGGGCCCTATAATACACCCGGCGCAATGCGATGCAAGGCGCAGCGCAAGTGTGTTTGCGTCCGGCGCCGTTCGCGTTTTCCCGTTCAGCGCCACGTCCTTAAATTAGTAAATGCATTTGCGCCAGTTAGTGCGCCCATGGGCGTGCTGGTCTAAAAAAGAGGTGTGTTCAGGCGCATTGTTATTTTAAGGAGCTGAAAATAGACTGTGCCATAGACCAACTCAAACCTGGTCTAAAGTCTAAAGTCAATGGCGCAATATTTTTTGTTAGAGCGCGTTGGTAGAAACTGCGCCTCTGGGCGCGTCCACAGTGCGCGTTGACTTTGCTTATTACACACAGGGATGCGCATCACACAAACATGCCAAATATTAAAAACAAAAGGATTACAGTGTAAAATAATATTATTGTGTAGGCTACATAAATATAAAAATGTAATGATGAATTGTGTGTATTAGAATTAGGCTACCTATTTTCAATTCAGCCTATTACTACTTATAATGATGAACGAAATTGGCTAATTAATTGAACAATCGTGCCAATACACACACATATATATTAACTGACTCAATCCGCCATGGCGCGAGCGCATCTCGCTCTTAAAGGGAATGGGAGATGACACTTTGATTAGTTTATTGAACGTCACGCCCATTACTCATTAAGAGAATAGGGACAACCCATTTCAAAAATGCGCCCCGGCGCACGGACCGTTTTTCCGTCATTAAAATAGCAAAAGTGGATTTGGACACGCCCTGAGTGCACCTGCGCCGTGCGCTTTACACTTTGCGTTTAGATCGTTAAAATAGGGCCCTTAGTGTGCTTAGTACAAATAGCCACTGCCAGAATTTAAACTCAAGTTGTTGTAAACCCATATGACTTTCTTTCACCTATATATCCCGAACACAAGAGGGGAATTTCTTAAGCATATCCTTATCACTCTTGTCAGTATAATGAAGGTGAATAAGAACATGGCTGTCAAGCTCCAAAATTCCCAAAAACACCACAAAAAAAAAAAAGATCCATATGACTATGACAATGAAGTGTATTCAAAGTCTGTTAAAGTCAGACATAGTTAAATCCACCCAATCTCCCCTTGATGCATTCCAGTCCAGTTCATCAAGGAATCGTTCTTTGAGTTAAAGGATTAGTTCACTTTCAAATAAAATTGTCCTGATAATTGACTCACCCCCATGTCATCCAAGATGTTCATGTTTTTCTTTCTTCAAAGCTTACGCTGTATGTCCTACGCCTTCCCTATTCTACTTACGGAACGAACGCAGCGCCAGTTAAATTTTTTCCGTAAGTAGAATAGGGAATGCGTAGGAAGTACAGCGTAAGCTTTTTGAAGAATATGAAAGTGCGTTTTGGCGGAAGCACTTGGAAGGCGATCATTTGTTTATATAAAGCATATACATTTACTTTTTTAAAAAAAAATGACCAATCGTTTCGCTAGATAAGACCCTTATTCCTCGTCTGGTATCGTTTAAATCCCTTTGAAGCTGCACTGAAACTGCAATTTTGACCTTCAACCGTTTGGAGGCCATTGAAGTCCACTATAAGGAGAATAATCCTGGAATGTTTTCATCAAAAACCTTAATTTCTTTTCGACTGAAGAAAGAAAGACATCTTGGATGACATGGGGGTGAGTAAATTATCAGGAAAATTTTATTTGAAAGTGAACTAATCCTTTAAATAGTTTTTTCTATGAATCCATTGATCCAGTCCACTAAACTGGTCTGAATGATTTCGTTCATGAATCGGTCTGATCTGGTTGTCGAGTACAAAATACTGACTCGATGAACCAGTTACAGTGGTAAACAGCCCACAAAAGGGAAGATTAACATGGAATAACGACTTAAATTTTAGTCTGTTCATCATGCAAAGCTATTCAGAAGACTTGGTGTGGTGGTGTCACAAGGACCACTTTTATGATGCTGTCACTTTTGAATCCTTTTCAAAGCTTGACAGCCCCAGCCCTCAATTATTTTGAAAACAGAAGGCAGAATGTTTTTTAAAATTCTCATTCTGTGTTTCACGTTAGAAAGAAGGTCATAAAGGTTTGGAACAACATGAGAGTGAGTAAATTATGACAGAATTTTCATTTTCTGTGAACTAGTCCTAGAGCGGTGCAACATAAATATGAAAATGTATTATTTTTTTATGATGACATTTTATTTATTTTTTTATTTTTTAGATATGGCACATTAAGGATGAGACGTGTCTGTTTACTGCCGATCCAGAAGCAAGTAATATCCAGGGAGAACTGTCTGCGTGCCTCTACTCTTCAGCTGTAAAGGGGCTCTACATTGCTGCAGATTCTCTCGCCTTACTATCCCTTCAGACAAAGTATGTATCTTGGATGTTATATAACAAAGATTTCAAAGCCTGTTATGAATATCAGTTGGCTATAAGTTGCTTAAATGTATTTAGTTAGAACTATAATATCATTCAGCATCAGTTGTCATGCTTTTTGCTTCCTTTCTCCTTTCATATGCCATCTGTTGTAGACCACAGCCTAAGGGCAATCAGATTCTGTCCCATGAAGAGCCAGTGTTGTGCTGTGGATACAGTGATGAGTTTAAGCAGGTGGTGAGCTGCTCTGAGGGCTCGGTGAGTGGTTTTGAGAAGTATCTCCATGAAATACATTGAGGATGCAGATGCTCTGTTCCGCTCAGAAAACCGTTTAAAAAATCGTTTAAAAGTTTGCCGCTGGTACAATTTTTACAATGTTTGTGAGCCTCTCATCCTTACCAGGGCTGCATTTATTTGATAAAAAATACAGTAAAAACAGTACCATTGTGAAAAATATTATTACAATTGAAATGTAACTTACTCCTGTGACGACAAAGCTAATTTTTCAGCAATCTTCAGTGTCACATGATCCTTCAGAAATAATTCAAATACGTTGATTTGCTGCTCAGGAAACATTTCTTATTATTATCAATGTTGAAAACAGATGTGCTGCTTAAAGGTGCTAAAGAGGATCTTTTCGTCTACTGAGAAACCAAAGACTGTTACTGAGTTTTTTAAATGTTTTTAAATGTTTTTTAAAAGTTTTTTAAATTTTTGTGGAAAATGTGATACATTTTTTTCAAGATTCCTTGATTAGAAAGTTTTAAAAAAGCATTTATTTGAAATAAACAGATTTTGTAAGTGGAAAAGATTTGACTGTCACTTTTGATCAATTTATTGTGTCCTTGCTGAATGAAAGTATTAATTTCTTAAAAAAAAAAAAAAAAAAAAGCTTACTGACTCCATACATAAAAGCATACACGTACTACTTTTTTTTGGTTAGCAAAATTGTGACTAAAATCGCTTGTTATTGTGAGTAATCAAGGTTCCTTTAACATTAATTTATAGTAAGATCCAAATAATAGATAAACATTTTTATCCAGAATATAATTTCAACTCTTGACAAGCTGAGCTGTTTTTAGTAAAGCAACAGTCCCTCTTTTCTAAATGTAGCACTTTAATGTATTTAATTGAATTCAGGTTGTCAAAGTCTGGGATGTGGAAACTGGAGCTCAAATGTTTGAGTTTGGAGGATGCTCATGGAGAGTCTGCAATTACCTGCATGGCGGTTTGACTCCAGTGGAAGGAGGTTGTTAAAGCTGAATTAAATATATGACATTGCAAAATATTACTTTTTTTGCAGTGTTTTTTATTTTTTTTTATTTTCACCAGGCTAGTAACTGGTGGAAGAGATGGGTGCCTTAAGATGTGGAACTTCAACAATGGCCAGTGTGTGAAGATACTCAAGAGAGGTCAATAATTCCTTATAGTTCATAATGTGCATTTGATTGATTTGCTTTGCTCTTGAGTATGACTGATTATTCAGAGTATTGAAGATATTATCCAATATTTCCTATAAAGCTTTATGTTTTTTTTCCCCAGATGGAAAATGTGCAGAGATTTGTGACTGCCTATATCTGAAACTGCACAGGAACGCGTGAGTCTCTGCTGACTGTGAGCGCCATAATCCTCATGGTTATTATCCTCCTCATTTTTTGGCTGATGTGCTTTTTTATTTGTTTTGGCAGATTTGTGATTTCTGTTGGTTGGGATCGCAAGATTGACATTTACTTGGTGAGTATAAAGTGACCAGCCTGCTTCCCTCACGACCTTATTTTATATCAGCGTAATTCCCCAGATGGCTCTCATAAAATGGTTGACTGCCATGACCTGTTTCTTCCCCCTGGTACTCTCGCCTTTATTGCTGTTCACTCCATTTCCATATTTCATTTACTTCAGTGTTCCTCCCTCCTCAAAAGTGCTTGAGTGCTATTTGGTGTGGTTTATTCCCATTCCATTCCCATATGACAGTCGATTATTCCATCTATTACAAAAGCTTTTGTTCACTTTAGAAAAGAGAATCCAAGCTTTGTAAAAAAAAAAAAGAAAAAAAAGAGATACCCTAAATGCATGATTATGACACAACTGGATAATACCCATATAATTTTATTCAAAATTTCCCCTCCCATCTCTTGTCAATTCTGTATTAAGTGTTCAGGGTAACTTGATTTATTCATTCTTTCAGTGGTAGAGGAATATTTAATATGAAATAGAGAACAGATCCCACTGTCCTCTATAAAATATTACATTTAGGAGTGATTCTACTTGTGAAAGGGCAAAAGTTTACGTTTACAACCTTCAAATGGAATATTCTCCTCTTTTTTTGCATATGAATGAATAGTACTTGTTGGTCAGGTTGCCTCTGCATATCTGAATGGACCATTCTTGGCCAGATTATTAATTTTTGGTTCTTTTGACAGGCTTCCAAAGAGGAAACTCAGAAGATTCAGGGACCTAAACCTTACTGGCAGGACGATGTGGTATTAGCAACTTACACCCATGTTTACACACATGTAATTTGAATCCCAGGGGCACTTTGGGAATGTGTTTAATATTTCACACACAGAGGAATGGACACAAAGAAGATATCCTGTGCATTGCTCAATGCACACCACACCACCTGGCCACTGGCAGCTATGACGGGGAGATCATCGTATGGAATGTAGTGTCTGAACGCATACTGTGTCACTTCAAGACCCCTCAACTGACCCCTCAACAAAGCAGCAGTCATCCTGGTATGCCAATATTCCCATGAATTTTATGATCTCAGATTTTCTGATCCTAAATCAAATCTGTAATATGAAAACTTCGTAGCCTATATTATGCACAACTCATACGGACTACTTTTATTTTTTAGATGAACTATTAATTTAAGAGTGAGATGGAATTTAATTCTGTTCATTTTGTGGTTGTGAATGTGTTTTGAGGTGTTGATGACTTTATGCGTTTGTTGTTTTTTAATCATATACAATAGTTCACTGCACAAGTGTGCTGAGCCTCATCTTCTTAAAGACCCGAGCATTTGTTCCTGAATTGTCCTCTTCTGCTTCGCTTGTCTCTTCAGATTCTGAAGGTAAACCGGTCTTTGCGATGAATAAAATGATCAGTTCATATACAATTTGCAGAACGTATTTCATCTCTTTCAAAGGTTATGTTAATTTCTGGAGTGTTCTGAATGGTGGGAAGTTCATCACATCTTTTCAGGCTGTAAGTATCATGTATTCATAGCTTATATAATGTATCATTCCTCAAGTTTGATAATTAATTCAGTGTCAACAGAATAAGACAAAGGTTCTAATCAAAATCTTTTAAGTCTCAGCATCAGCAGGCGATTGTGAAACTGGCTTTAATGCAGGATGACAGCATGCTTTTTACAGCCGATCATTTCGGATTCATCTACGTTTACAATGTCAAGCAATATGCCCTGGAACCTGAACAAAACCCTCCTGAAAGTAAGGACAGTCCTCATTTTATACAGTGGTGTGAATAAGTGTTTGCCCCCTTTCTGATTTTTTATTTTTTTGCATGTTTGTCACACTTTAATGTTTCAGATCAAACTAATTTAAATATTAATCAAAGATAACACAAGTAAACACAGCATGCAGTTTTTAAATGAAGGTTTTTATTATGAAGGGAAAACAAAATCCAAACCCACATGGGTCCTGTGTGAAATAGTGCTTGCCCCCTAAACCTAATAACTGGTTGGGCCACCCTTAGCAGCAACAACTGCAATCAATGAGTCTGTTACAGCGCTGTGGAGGAATTTTGGCCCACTCATCTTTGCAGAATTGTTGTAATTCAACCACATTGGAGGGTTTTCGAGCATGGACCGCCTTTTTAAGGTCATGCCACAGCATCTCAACAGGACTGAGGTCAGGACTTTGACTAGGCCACTCCAAAGTCTTCATTTTGTTTTTCTTCAGCCATTCAGAGGTGGACTTGCTGGTGTGTTTTGGATCATTGTCCTGCTGCAGAACCCAAGTTCACTTCAGCTTGAGGTCACGAACAGATATCCGGACATTGTCCTTCAGGAGTTTTTTGGTAGACAGCAGAATTATTGGTTCCATTTATCACAGCAAGTCTTTCAGGTCCTGAAGCAGCAAAACAGCCCCAGACCATCACACTACCACCACCATATTTTACTGTTGGTATGTTGTTCTTTTCTGAAATGCTGTGTTACTTTTACACCAGAAGTAATGGGACACATACCTTCCAAATAGTTCAACTTTTGTCTCGTCAGTCCACAGAGTATTTTCCCAAAAGTCTTGGGGATCATCAAGATGTTTTCTGGCAAAACTGAGACAAGCCTTTATGTTCTTTTTGCTCAGCATCGGTTTTTGTCTTGGAACTCTGCCATGTAGGCCATTTTTGCCCTGTCTCTTTCTTATGGTGGAGTCATGAACACTGACCTTAACTGAGGCAAGTGAGGCCTGCAGTTCTTTGGATGTTGTTGTGGAGTCATTTGTGACCTCTTGGATGAGTCGTCGCTGTGCTCTTGGGGTAATTTTGGTCGGCCGGCCACTCCTGGGAAGGTATCCATTTGTGGATAATGGCTCTCACTGTGGTTCGCTGGAGTCCCAAAGCTTTAGAAATGGCTTTATAACCTTAACCATGATAATTGATAGATCTCAATTACTTTCTTTTTCATTTGTTCCTGAATTTCTTTGGATCTCAACATGATGTGTAGCTTTTGAGGATCTTTTGGTCTACTTCACTTTGTCAGGCAGGTCCTATTTAAGTGATTTCTTGATTGCGAACAGGTGTGGCAGTAATCAGGCCTGGGTGTGGCTAGAGAAACTGAACTCAGGTGTGATAAACCACAGTTATGTTTTAACAACGGGGGGGCAAGCACTTTTTCACACAGGGCCATGTGGGTTTGGATTTTGTTTTCCCTTCATAATAAAAACCTTCATTTAAAAACTGCATGTTGTGTTTACTTGTGTTATCTTTGATTAATATTTAAATTTGTTTGATGATTTTTTTTGACAAACATGCAAAAAAAGTAAAAAATCAGCAAGGGAGCAAACATTTATTCACAACACCACTGTATGTGATTTTGTTGTTGTTCATGTTGAGTCTTGATGTGGTGTTATTCATTTCTAGAGGTGAACTTCTGGCGTGCACACATCAGCAGCATCACTAGGTACAATAAGTGAAAATAATATTTCAGTAATATTTGTTATTAAAAAAGGCATCTCATTAACATTGTTACCATAATTCCTTCTAAAGCTTGAAGTTAATTGACAAGGACCAGTTTCTACTTACCTCCTCAATGGACTTCTCAGTGCGGTTGTGGAGTATTCATGGGGAGTTTATAGGTACATCTACAAGTTGCTTAGATGTTTGGGTTTTTTCTGGAAGTAAAGGCTGTGACGTGCATTCTTTTACCAATATGTATCGTACTAAATATCATATTAAAATACTTGGACAGCGTTGCCCTTCAATACTTATTCTGCGGTTCCACAACACCGCTATTAAATCTATGTAACCAATGTAGTCTGATTCTGGAATAATGACTCTTGAGTTGGTTCTTTTTAGTGAACCATTCAGCACAAGTCTAGTTTAACACCTGAATGAATGACACTAATGAATTGGTTCTATTTCAAGCTGCGATCTGAGGGACTACTAGAATCAGTGGTGGACAAAGTACACTAATCAAGTACTTGAGTAAAATAACAGATACCCTAATATAATATTACTCTAGTAAAAGTACTAATTTAAAAAATTACTTGTGTAAAAGTATACAAGTAATTGATTTTATTTAGTATTTAAAGTGCAGATTGATGAACCATGCTTATTTATTTTAGTCAGTACTAGAGTACTAGTCATTATCAGCAGCTAAAAAGAAAGATTAGTACAAACATTTAATGGCATGTTTTCACAGACAGGGCTTAGATTAAGCCAAGATTATAACTTAGTTCAATTAGGAAATCTAACTAGGTTTTATAAATGTGCCTTAGAAAAAAACATTACTGGTGTGCATCTTGAGACAAAGCAATGGCTCTGACATATTTGAAGTAGTTGCTTTCAGTTAAAACAGTTCAGCTCGTTTTAGTCTGGGACTAGGCTTAAGCCTTGTCAGTGAAACCAGGGGAATATGTATTGATCTGCAAATAAGCCAACATTTTTCATTTTATTACCAGCTTACCATACTTATTATTATACATTATACTTATTATTAATGTACACATTTGCAGCAGATTTAGTTCAGAAATAACTGTTAGCCATGACTTAAATATGATTTTCATTTACAATAATCAGTGCTAAAATTCGGAATTAGTGAATTTTGCATCATTCAAGCTACCACAATACAATATTTTGACCGGATCACTGAATCATGAGTTGTTGACTCAAGATGAGTCAGCTTCATGAATAAATATTTCAGTGCAATTTGTGAACCGATTCGACAGGTTCATTGGAAAGAATTGGCTCGTTCATGAATTGATCTATCGCGTCTCAGCTTGGGTATTGGGTGGTGATTTATTCAGTTCAAAATAACGAGGAATGGTATGTTTTTATTAAATTAAGTTGAGTAAAAAGTATGATTTTGATTTGGAATATACTGAAGTAAAAGAAAAAAAATACTTTGATAATGTACAGATACTTGAAAAATATACTTGTCAAAATCAAGTTACAAAATTTGTCAAGTTGGCAACTGCTACACTCTAAAAAATGCTGGGTTAAAAACAACCCAAGTTGGGTTGAAAATGGACAAACCCAGCGATTGGGTTGTTTTAACCCAGCAGTTGGGTTAAATGTTTGCCCAACCTGCTGGGTAGTTTTATTTAAACCAACTATTGTTTAAAAATTGCTATATGGCTAGCTTAAAATGAACCCAAAATTAATTGAGAAATTAAAAACCAGATGCAATTAGAGGCAACAATAATAGACAAAAGGTGAATGTTTATTAATAAGCTTTAATATTTTATTAATATAAATTTAATAGTTTAATAGTTTATTAAAATTTATTTATTAAAAGGCAATTTAATAAATGTTTATTGTTTAATACTTATTCATTGAACATTAATAAATGTTCATTTCCAACATACTTTGGGTTAATTTTAATTAAGCAATACAGTAATTTTTAAAAAATAGTTGAGTTAAATAAAACTACCCAGCAGGTTGGGCAAACATTTAACCCTACCGCTGGGTTAAAACAACCCAATTGCTGGGTTTGTCCATTTTCAACCCAACTTGGGTTGTTTTTAACCCAGCATTTTTACAGTGTACAATACTGACAATTGATCTTTAATGTGACCATACCTTTTGTAGACCTATAGGCAACTACTTGAAAACATAAAGTCTAAATTTTCAATTTTTAGTTTTACAAGACATAAGCTGTACGTGTCTGATTCACTGAAAAAAAAAAAAAAAAAAAATTTATTAGAGACATTTGTTCAGGAATCAAATGACTAACAATCTAAACTACATTGAACTCCACAGGTACATTTGGACAAAATGAGAAGTGGAGCATTGACACACCATCTTCTTGGAAGCACCCGGCTGTTCCCTCTGAAATTCTCATAGATCCTTTAAGCATGCCTTCTCAACCCATTCTGGATAGAGAGACCAATCTGTCAGATGTCTTAAACTCTGAGGAAACTAAAAATAAAAAGAGTGAGGTAAGATATTTGGATGAAGCCATGTGTGGGTAGGGGTTGTTTTATAAAGCTCTGTTTTTCCCAAGAATGGCTCAGGTGGTTTTTAAAATCTGGCTTCTAAAAAATCCTAATGTGCTTTAATTGCAGTTGGATGTCCTTATCGATGAAAGTGACCCTTCATCAATCCTCAAAGATCTCGAAGATGGACCCAGCAATTCCTGGTGGCTGTCTGAGCCTGGCAAGAGGTTAGTGTATATTTTCATGTAGATCAAAACACACATCTAAATGTAAACCAAGTCTTCTGATTAAAGAGTAACAAATTGGATTTTCTCTGATTTTATGGATCGCAGGGAGTGCCACACAAAATTCAAACGTAACAGAACTTCAGACAGAATGAGTCTCAAGGACTACCACACTTTTGAGGACTCAGACCTTATTTTTACCCTTCCAACAATTAAAAGACCAGATCTCTCCAAATTCCAATCCAACAATGCAGATGACTAGTCAGTGTGCTAAGATAAGAACACAAGGATGATGACAAATAACATAACAGTGCTATCAAAGGAGTGGAGATTGTTTTTCTTTAGATATCATCTCATGATTAAAAGACATGCACTTTCCATGTTTATTTCCATGAGGGTTCAATTGTTTTTATTTTTGTTTTTTTTCTAACCATTTTTAAAACATTAAAGAGTTAGTTCACCCAAAAATGAAAATTCTGTCATTAATTTCTCACCCTCATGTCATTCCAAACCTGCAAGAACTTTGTTAATTTTCAGAACACACATTAAAATCTTTTTGATGACAAAATGCTGTCAGATTTCCTTCCATTGACTGCCTTTGATCAGCGAACATAAGCAGAAGCTCAACATAACCTGTGGTAACCTATACCTTTAAAGAGATTTCTAGAAAAATGTGGAATTAAAGTTTTAGAAGTGTTTATTTTATTGCGATTTTAAACTTACAGCAAAAGTTTCAGGCACAACACAAAGGAACAAACAACAATTCACTGTAAGGACATCTGCTGCATTTCCACCTGCACAGATTGTCTGTCAGGTATGCGCTATAAATAAATTGTGAATTTACATGACATTTCCTATTGAATGCACAGCGGAAAATAAAGCCGAACAATCAAGCATATAGCAGCAGCCCTTGTACATCCATTTCTGAAAGTGCAAGCTTTCACTTTGTTTAGAGCCACAGTTTCAGCGTAAGCTTTCTTTCAGTCATTGCTAAGCAATGACTGCTTCAGTTCCATTTGATGTTCTCTTAATATTGTTGTTGATTGCTATTACATCTACATCTATTCATTTCTTAATCCAAAACAGCAATAGAAACATTTATGATTTTTTTTTCTTTTCATTATTGTTTTTGAGTCTGTGGAACTGCGTTCATAGTCAGTAAATGGTCTGAGTCAGACTATAACAAAGCTTTGCGACCAAAGTGAAACTGTGGAGAAACAGTGAGAACTTTAAAGATTTCAAGTTGGAGATGCTACACGAAGATTAACTAAAAGTAATCACATATCACTTTAAATATAAGAAACAAGGTTCAAATGTGCCTCTTAACATCAAATATAAGAAACAAAAAAGCTTCATTTACATTTGTTACCTCAACCACATTACATGCAATCCAGCCATATTGTGTTTCCAATATAAGAAGCTGCTAAATATTGACATGGGTGTTTTTTGCTTCATTTTGAACAAAATCTGTGTATTCCATCGTCACATCTTCTGGGCTTTTCTTGTTGTGTGGGCACTCTGGTTGAATGTTGTCGTCCATAGGAGAGTCAACCCTGGGCTTGGGTTTGGAAACTATCTCCTCACAAATGTTGTTGAGTGCCTGGAGAATTATGAACAGAAATGTTAAAGGGTTAGTTCACCCAAAAATGAAAATTCTCTCATTTATTACTTACCCTCATGTTGTTCCACACCCGTAAGACCTTCAATAATCTTTGGAACGTTAAGATATTTTAGTTGAAATCCGATGGCTCCATAAGGCCTCCATAGGGAGCAATGACATTTCCTCTCTCAAGATCCATAAAGGTACTAAAAACATATTTAAATCGGTTCATGTGAGTACAGTGGTTCAATATTAATATTATAAAGCGACGAGAATATTTTTGGTGCGGCAAAAAAAAAAAACGACTTATTTAGTGATGGCCGATTTCAAAACACTGCTTCAGGAAGATTCGGAGCACAAATGAATCAGCGTGTCGAATCTGCTGTTCGGAGCACCAAAGTCACGTGATTTCAGCCGTTGGCAGTTTGACACGCGATCTGAATCATGATTCGATACACTGATTCATTTGTGCTCCGATGCTTCATGTAGCTGTGTTTTGAAATCGGCCATCACTAAATAAGTCGTTATTTTGTTTTTTTTTGGCGCACCAAAAATATTCTCGTCCCTTTATAATATTAATATTGAACCACTGTACTCACATGAACCGATTTAAATATGTTATTAGTACCTTTATGGATCTTGAGAGAGGAAGTGTCATTGCTCCCTATGGAGGCCTCACGGAGTTATCGGATTTCAACTAAAATATCTTAATTTGTGTTCTGAAGATTAACGAAGGTCTTACGGGTGTGGAGCGGCATGAGGGTAAGTAATAAATGACAGAATTTTCATTTTTGGGTGAACTAACCCTTTAAACACTGTTGCAAACAAATGCAAATATAATTGAATTGATTATAAATTGGTTTTAAAGGGTTAGTTCACCCAAAAATGAAAATTCTGTGATCTTTTACTCATCTTAGTGTCGTTCCAAACCCGGAAGGAACATAAAATTAGATCTTATTAATAAAATATGAGCCAGTTTTGTTCCATTGACAGTCTACGCAGCTATGCACTTTGACACTTCAAGAAGTTCATAAAGAGATCAGCAGTTTAGTCTAAAATCTCTGAAGAGACATAATCGCTTTATTTGATGAACAGATTCAATTTAGGCTTTTATTCACATATAAGTATTGATCAGCAAACATAAACAGAAGCTCAACCGAACCTGATTGACGCACGAGAACAAACCTCTTGCGGAAGCTCAAACGTGTTGTGTAACACACACAAGAATTAACATGCTTGAGCATCCATTTACCACAACTGATGTGTGAGTTGATGAATGTTTATCCAGTGAATAAAAGCCTAAATTCAGTCTGTTCATCATATAAAGCCATTGAGTCTCTTCAGAAAATTTGGACTAAACCGCTCAATTCATATGGATTAGTTTTACAATCTCTTTATGAACTTTTTGAAGTGTCAAAATGGTAGTCGTGTAGCTGTCAATGGAGGGACAGAAATCTCTCCGATTTTATTAAAATGATCTTCATTTGTTTTCCGGAGATGAATGAAAGTCTTCCGGGTTTGGAAGGACATAAGGGTGAGTAATTAATAACACAATTCTGTGAAACTAACCCTTTATTAACATGCTCACTAATTTCGTAACAAGCTCACGATGACTTTTGTAGTCTTGGATTCTAAATTAGATTTAAAAAATAATAAATAAATGTAAATGTAAAACTAAAGTGAGAAACTCCTGATGATACACTTTAGTAAAAAAGACTATTAAAAAAAACAAACATTTTAATGTTGAGGGATGACAAAGAAAAGATAGCCGACACCACCTCCTGTGGCTGTACACAGAATTCAATACTTATTACATATAACGTTATTCTTAGATCTGTCTCCCCCAATGAAAAGCTTTCACGATGCTTTTAGTCTTTTCTCACCTGTAATTTATCCTGGATCTGAGTGCTGTGTATGGCAGGTTCCTGATCAGGTGTGCGTTTATCCTGAGAATCCTGAATGACTGTCATCCACACTTGAGTATCTTCAACACACACTCTGACCTTGTCCATGTCTATGGCGTCAATATGACAGTAACTGTCACTCTGGGAGACAAAGTTTGCGATATATTAAAATGCACTTACAGTACATTTGATAACAATGTAACAATGATAACATGACTGATGATAACAAGGAACACTCTTATTGGGGGGTCTCTCAATTTGCTAGCCCACACTCCTCCAAAAAAAAAACGGATACTGCTGTTGGATTACAGATCTCCGATGGGGATAATTTCTTCATTGATGAAAAACTCAATGGTCTCTTCCTCCCAGTCATCGATGTTACAGTAAACTCTCCAGAGTTGGAAAGCTTTTCTAATATTAATGCAGGTCCTTAAAGGTCTTGCCTGATCATAACCCTTTTTTTCCAGTGATAATCCTCTGAGCTTTTCTCTTTTGTAATGTCTCTCAGCCATCTCTCTTTCTACAGTCTTTCTTCAAATCTCCCTCTTGCTCACTCCTCCCCCTCATTATGAGTGGACACGCCCCCTACTGCTGATTGGCTACAAGTGTGTTGTGGTGCTCGGTCCAATACACTTTCAATAACGTTTCTCAAAAATGTAATTACTGCACCTTTTAAACATTGCATTACTAAAGTATACATTGGTTTTTGATATAGGGATATAATGATTTTAAAATTAAGACATTAAAATTATATATAATTTTGTCTAAATGAATTAAAACATTAAATGCTACAAGTAAATATAGGCATCACAACATCATAATATACAGTAAGAAAAATGGATATTCATTTTGATATTTGCTAAAGATTACATTTAACCCTCTGGTATTCTACATTTAGGAGTTACACTTGTGTTGTTCACGGTGTGTCTATTTTGCATTCTTGATATTTCAGAGTGCCACCTCTTCACTTCTGTGTGCTTTTTTTGCATTGTGGCTGGTTTGTAGATTGTACCACCCAAAAAGTCTTTTTTAATATTTTTCGTATTTACCATTCATTTCCTATGATGTTCATTTCTGACTGTGAACAACACAAGTGTGACTATTTTTTATGACCATTCAGTTTTTTTTCACTATATTTTTTGTAGTCACACACCGAGTTTCTTACCATTTCGATGAAGTAACGATTTTTAAAAATTCACAAAATTTGGGGGTTTTTTTGGTCTAAAATGACCGAACAACACCAGAGGTTTAACAGTGTTTCTAAATATCTTTTTAAATACTGACTGTAAGCATTAGATGATGGCAAAAATAGAGAAAATACGTATATTCAGTTAAATATGATTAAAAAAAAACTCTAATATCGGCCGATAACCGATATGGCACCAATATATTGTGTATCCCAAATGTTTTTATTCAGAAAAGACATTAACATTTTTAAAAAAAGGTTTCTCCTCAGAAAATGTTAGAATTTTTATTGAATGATATAACTGTTATTGTTATTAGGCTATTATTTATTTGTTTGTAGAGATTATGAGATAACTGAGTGTATACACTTAATTGAAATTTTATTATGATTACTTTAAATTGGATTACTCTTGAGTTTGCCATGAATAAGCCTTTGATGCTGATATGGCTTTAAATGAATACACATATTGTGCATCCCTAGTTACTGTCAATAAATTATTTAATTTATTATAGTATTGTGTGAATTATAAGACAACCATTGATGCCTTACTATACTTACAAACTGTCTAGTGTTTCACAAGCTTGTATTTTTCTAGTCCGTTTAGGAACTTAAAAGTATTGCAGCATTTTTTGATATTACTGTCTCCTTGGGATAAATTGCTTTGTTGTTACATTCCTCATTTGTAAGGTGCTTTGGATAAAAGCATCTGCTAAATGAATAAATGTAAAAGCAGACACTATTTATAGTCAGTCATAAGAGATTAATGACTGAAATCTGACTGCATAACTGCATGGGATCCATTATAATGTATAAAACAATTTAACATAATGTCTCCCTGTGCTGTAATGTGCCTTGCAGAGCATGATTGTTTTAAGTAAGATGTAATATATGGCAAAGGAAATGAGAAAGAAAACTTATTCTTACTCCATTCTTATACTCCTCCACAATAGACATGTAACTCTGTATTTTGGCTGACAGCTCCTCAAACATTTTGGGTCTCCGTATGGACTCCTGGTATCTGTTTTGCACAGGCAAACCCAGTTTCTGTTGAATAAAACAAAAGGCTTTAATACATCACTGTTTGTAATGCTTTTGAATGCTTCATGAATGCTTTTGTTTGGTTTGCAGTACACAGCAACCAATTAGAGTTCTTCCCAAAGTGCATCAGAGGGGTTTTGAAAGCTACACAAATGACTCTCCCAGCCTTTAAATGAAGCACATGCCATCGCGAACGCCGTGAGCTGTCAAGACAGCGCAAGTCAATTAAAACACAAAACTGCCGTCACATATTGAACAAAGCTTAACGTTAAACCTACTGCAGTGTACGAGTCCGGCTATCTCTGAGAGAACACAAAATCAATTTGTCATGCCACACAAAGGCTAACCCTATGATCAAATGTGTTTGTTCATCAAAAAGGACAAACGACTCACATGTATTTCTGCCAGCTTGTTAATGTACGTCTGCTTATCTTGGTCTGCTCCCTCATCATAGAGCCAGTTCTCAGTGCCATTTAAAAGCGCAGAGAATGTCTGATGGTCCTGGAGAAAAGCAAAAACAAGCATTTTGTTTAGCAATATTTTATGCTGCATTTAGATTTGTGGTCCATTCAACTGCAATTCACCAATGAGCTCATATGAACTACCAACTAATCTGAATGAATGGCCTTTAGAGATTCAGTAATCAGGAACAGGCTTCTGAAACATGAAAACATTAAACAAGTGCTATGAATAAATCACAATCTGTTGATAATAGTTCCTGTGAGCTAAATAGATTACATGACACCCTACAGGTAATGGCGTGTTATCTGGGAAAAGCTGCACAGAAGATACATTACTTGAGCATTTAGAAACGTCTGAAAGGGGCCCTCCAGGTTGTGTCTGTAGTAATAGACATTCTCCTCGACTGCATTTTTAGCATTGTTACGCTCTTTCTCCTGGCAGTCTTGCTGTATCATTTTGCTCTGTTAAGGGGAAAAAAAAAAAAAGCAAGAACCAGATGATGAAAATGACTGATGGATTTTTGAATAGTTCTGATATTCAAAACTCTATCAGAATGTCTTTATTCATGTTTATAGCTTCATACATTGTCAAGATACCAAAATTACAAGGCTAACAAAATATCACTGCTTTTGAATCATCTTTTGAGCTTTACTGAATCAATCTCATACAGACAGCTTTCATCACATACATGTACAGTGGGGTCTAGAGAAAATGTCTTTGTTTTGAATTTCTTTAATTTAATACAGCGTATATAATTATGAATTTATTATTAGCATTACAACTGGACTGAAAATTTCAATTAAAGTTTTACAAGATGTAATATAAGTCTAAGGTGTCCCCTGAATGTGTCTGTGAAGTTGCAGCTCAAAATACCCCATAGATTTTTTTTAATTAATTTTTTTAACTGCCTATTTTGAGGCATAATTAGAAATGCGCCGATTCATGTTGCGGACCCCTTTAAATCACGTGCTCTCCGCCCCCTCCGAGCTCTCGACTCTATCACTGCATAAACAAAGTTCACACAGCTAATATAACCCTCAAAATGGATCTTTACAAAGTGTTCGTCATGCAGCATGTCTAATCGCGTAAGTATTGTATTTATTTGGATGTTTTCATTTGATTCTGAATGGGTTTGAGGCTATGCTCCATGGCTAACGGCTAATGCTACACTGTTGGAGAGATTTATAAAGAATGAAGTTGTGTTTATGAATTGTACAGACTGCAAGTGTTTAAAAATGAAAATAGCGACGGCTCTCTTGTCTCAGTGAATACAGTAAGAAACGATGGTAACTTTAACCACATTTAACAGTACATTAGCAACATGCTAAGGAAACATTTAGAAAGACAATTTACAAATATCACTAAAAATATCATGTAATCATGGATCATGTCAGTTATTATTGCTCCATCTGCCATTTTTCACTATTGTTCTTGCTTGCTTACCTAGTCTGATGATTCAGCTGTGCAGATCCAGACGTTAATACTGGCTGCCCTTGTGTAATGCCTCGATCATGGGCTGGCATATGCAAATATTGGGGGCGTACATATTAATGATCCCGACTGTTACGTAACAGTCGATGTTATGTTGAGATTCGCCTGTTCTTCTGAGGTCTTTTAAACAAATGAGATTTATATAAGAAGGAGGAAACAACGGAGTTTGAGACTCACTGTATGTCATTTCCATGTACTGAACTCTTGTTATTCAACTATGCCGAGGTAAATTCAATTTTCAATTCGATGGCACCTTTAAAATGAATTTCAGAATTGCTTAGTATTTAGTATGTTCCTCTTTTCAAAGGAGATCACACAATCTATACTAACGATAAAAAACTAACACATTACATTAATTAAAAGTGACAGTAAATACATTTTTAATGTTACAAAATATTTCTTTCTTCTTTCTGTTTTCAACATCCATTGTATTTGATCAAATAAATAAAGCCTTGGAGAGATTTTGGCTACACTTTATTGTAAGATCTTTGTTAGTTATAAATTTAAGTACTAAGTAATTAATTACTCACCCTCATGTCATTCCAAACCTGCAAGACCTTCATTTATCTTTGGAACACAAATTAATATATTTTTGATGAAATCCAAATTTTTATCTCCCATAGAAAGCAACAAAATTACCACATTCAAGGTCCAGAGAAGTAGTAAAGACATGGTAGTCAACGTGACTTTTCAACCTTAATGTTATGAAGCTCAGTATTGGCCGGCTCCCGCGTCAGCATCACAAGCAGTCATGGTGCTCATGTGAATACAGCCTCGGCCAATACTGAGCCGGCGTTCAGACATAAACATGGAAGCTCTGCAATGCGTTCGCTGGGGCAACTGCGTAACAGACTGACAGGGAAAAGGAAAAATTGTTAAATAAAGTCGTTGTTTTTGTTTTGTTTTTGTGCACAAAAAGTATTCTTGCCTCTTCATAACATTACGGTTGAACCACTGTAGTCACGTTGACTATTTTATCGATGTCTTTAGTACTTTTCTGGATGATGAATGTGATAATTTCATTGCTTTGTATGGGAGATAAAAAAAAAAACTCTTGGATTTTATCAAAAATATCTTAATTTGTGTTACGGAGATGAATGAAGGTCTTGCGGGTTTGGAACAACATGAGGGGGAGTAATTAATGACAGATATTTAATTTTTGGGTGAACTAACCCTTTAAGTAACTACATGCACTTATTATTACTTAGTACTTACCAGGGTTAGGATTAAGGTTTGATTTGGTGTAAGGTTAGTTGCATGTAATCATGCATAATTTATAGTAAATACTATAGTAACTGCATGTAACATATGTAACAATGACACTGTAAAATGAAGTGTTACAGAGATTTCTTTCAAAAACAAACTTTTTTAAAGGGATAGTTCACCCAAAAATGAAAATTTTATGTTTATCTGCTTACCCCCAGCGCATCCAAGATGTAGGTGACTTTGTTTCTTCAGCAGAACACAAATGATGATTTTTAACTCCAACCGTTGCCGTCTGTCAGTCAAATAATGCTAGTGGATGGGAACTTCTACTATAAGAGTAAATAAAACTTGCATAGACAAGTCCAAATTAAACCCTGCGGCTCGTGACGACACATGGATGTCCTAAGACACGAAACGATCGGTTTGTGTGAGAAACCGAACAGTATTTATATAATTTTTTTAACTCTAATACACCACTATGTCCAACCACATGCAGCACTCGTTAGTAAGGTCTGATCACGCTCTGACAACGGCAGTGATGTCTCGATCTTATTGAAGTATATGCGCGAGACATCACTGCCGTTGTCAGAGCGCGATCAGGCCTCACTAAGCGAGTCCTGAATGCAGTTGGACATAGTGGTGTATTAGAGTTAAAAAATGATATAAATACTGTTCGGTTTATCGCACAAACCGATCGTCTCGTGTCTTAGGACATCCATGTGTCGTCACGAGCCGCAGGGTTTAATTTGGATTTGTCTATGCAAGTTTTATTTACTCTTGTAGTAGAAGTTCCCATCCACTCGCATTATTTGACTGACAGACATCAACGGTTGGAGTTAAAAATCATCATTTGTGTTCTACTGAAGAAACAAAGTCACCTACATCTTGGATGCGCTGGGGGTAAGCAGATAAACATCAAATTTTCATTTTTGGGTGAACTATCCCTTTAAATCGATCTCAAGCTTTTGAATATCAGTGTATTTTTTTTCTTCTTCGATTTTCGACCTAGAAATAGTACTGAATCTTAAATATTTCTTGCTCATTTTATGTCCTAAAATGACTTATGCTATAAATGTTTCAACATCCTAAACTTTATTATGGCATGAAGCAGGGCGGACAGGGCCGAGGACGGTGGAGCAAAAGTTACTGAGTGACACCTGTGCCACACACTGGTCTCGAGTCCAACGGATGAGCTCCGCAAGGATAAAAAGGAGGAATGATGACAGTGGAAGATGAGAAAGGACCAGGCCTGGGACTTTACTTTAATGTTTAGGATATATTTAGTTATGTTTACATGTGGCAATCTTCCATGAGGGGCTCTCGCTTACTTTCATTTGGTTGTTTGTCTATTTTGTTATTAAAGTTACGTTTGTCGGTTCCCACCTCCTTCCCTTATCAACAAACTTTGATACTTTTAGGTGCATAGGTGCTTTTATACATATGACATTAAACAAACATTTAGTCAACAGTACCTCCTGCTCTATGTAAGTGCTGAGGCGATCATTTGGCAACAGTTGGTTAAATGTCTCCTCAATTGGCAGAACAACATGCTTGACTTTCATCTTGGCTTTTTTAGCATCAGGGGGGTGGTTGTTTACTTCTCCATTCATCTGTGAAGAACAGACAATGTCTATTAGCATAATGGTACCACAGTCAGTCAAACTGACAGAAAATGTACATATTAAGATATTTTCACAAGACATGACATGAATGGCAATTTTTTTTTATATAAACTAGATACACATCAACATGTCCATTTGATATGCAAATACATTATAAAGCTAAATGTAGTGGCCAAGCAGTAAGTGAGAGATGTAGCTCACTTACGCTCAGTGCATCTCTTTGATTCTGCTCTTTTTCCATGGGGGGACACTGTGGTGTTGGCAGGTTTTCTTTGTCTACCAAGAGCTGAATATTAGGCTCCAGTATCTTGTCCTAGAAATCACAGTACCAGGGAGCTGATAGTTATATTTCTACACAACAATGTTACTGCATCACAGGGAGCCAATCTCTCACTGTCACCCTCATAGAAACCCAATCAGTCAATGTTATTTATCATATAAATCATAACTATGAGAACCACATATGTTAGCTAAGCTATTGTAAACTCATTTTTTTTTTATTTATTTTTTTATTCCCACCTCCACCACTGTGTGTGTGTGTGTGTGTGTGTGTGTGTGTGTGTTTATTTCATCACTAAAAGCTTGAGCTGTTCAGTAATGATGTTAATTTGTAGACAATCTTAAAAGGCTATTTTGCTTGGGTTCCCTCTGGAATTTCTATTTTCAATTTTTAAGTAAATTAAAGTACATGGTTACATTACTTGAGACTTTCCTGGTTTGCTACATAAACACAACCAGGGGGCCAAGATGACTTAAAATGATTCAAAATAAGAACAAAACAAAGCATGAAAATAAGCTAAAACAACTAAAAATTAATATATTTCTTATCATTTGGTTATTTTTTTTTTATAACAAACATGCACCTTTTTAGTTATATTTGTCATGCTCTAAAATATTTAAATCAGGTAGAAAGTTGTGAGTGAGGAGGGGCCTTCAAATATTGTTGTGGACAATGGGGGGCCTTGAAGTCAAAAAAGTTGTCTAACTAGCATACAACAGCTCCAAATTCATTATAGTCCTTTTATAGCAGTCTTTATATAAGGTATGATTGTGTGTAAAACTACACTCTATTGACTCTTTTTCTTGATATTTACTTGACACGTACAACCATTTTTACGTTTAAAAAACAAAAAAAATATTTTATAGACATCCTCTTGTTAATGATTGATAACATCTGAGAAAGAAAAATATCTGTAACAAAAACATGGTTTATGCATGTGTATAAAAAACTATGCACTATTGACTGTTTTTTTTTTGACATTAACTTTTTATCATTAACAATTTTACATTAAAACAAATCAAAAGAATATAATTTTGTTTAATAAAAAGTTCTAATTTTATAACATCTTGTTAAAGGGATAGTTCACTCTAAAATGAAAATTAAGTCATCATTTATTCACCTTGATATATGCCTTTCTGTCTTTTTTAGACCACAAAAAGAGAGAAAAAAAAAAAAAAAGTCCTCAATAGTGGCCAGCATCAAGCTTTAAAAAAAAAAAAAAAAAAAAGTATCACAGAATGCTCCCATGTGACATGTGTCATATATTCCAAGTGTATACAATAGGGTTTGGTAAAAACCAAAACCAAAATGTAATGAATTAAGCGGCATAAGGCATTAGAACAACACCAGGGTGAGTAAATGATGTCTCAATTTTCATATTAAGGTGAACTAACCCTTTAATATTTGAACTGATTTGATACTTTATTGATCCTTTACAGGAAATTACATTTGTCAAGACACAAAAAGACAGCACCACACATAACAAGCAAATAATTTCCAACATCTGAGAAAAAAAAAAATATCAATAAGAAAAGATGGCAAGAATTATATGGCAAATGAATTAGCTTTAGCTGTTAATACGCCGATGGTTATGGAACACAAGCCCAATGTGGTACCCACCTCTATTTCAATATCATCAGAGCCGCCATGACTGTAAATCTCATTTATTTCTGTGGTTTCAGATTTGTCTGAGCTGACCCTCAGGACCATAGTAGCTGAGCTCACACTGACTATACCACTGCTGTTTACTGCAACTTTGACTTTCACCTTTGCCTTTTCTCCATTCTCCTGAGGTCGAATGTTCTGCACTTTATATTCACCTGTGGAGGCATTGCACACATGCATAGCATTAATTCGCATTCAAAATATGACTTCAGCTTCATCTGTATGCTGTTATATAAACACTATCATGGCCTGAAGGAAAACCCCTTGATTCTCACCAATCTTTGCCTCAGGAAAGGGCAGTGATGTCAGATCCGAATAAAAAGATTCCAGAATGAAAGGCTTGTTCCTGTAAAATGTAATCATTTTGGCTGATGGACAAGGATGATTCCTGCCAAATATCTCATGACAACTGGAAGGTAAGGACAAATAATGCAAGGTTAATATGTGAGATGCACAGTACAGCCTGTGCAAGCACATGTGTAGTGTTATGCTAATTAAAATGAAAACAGCAGCATGTTTCCCCATGCTTGGGTCTGATATAAAGTGAGGTAGCTAACTGAGAGGCTTACGATTTGCCTTCATCTGCTTCACTGGTCCAGGAAAGAGAAACCGGGAATGGGATTACATCTGTGATGGAGAAGTCTCGCACTCTGAATGCAGGAGAGAGTATGGCGCACTATGGAAAAACCATTATACGACAGATTAACTTTTCATTCCATCAATATCATTTTATTTTTGTGTAGATTCACACTGTTTTCAAATTCTGTATGAAATATACAGTACTGTGCAACATGCCTCAAAACACACTACCATTCAAAAGTTTAGGATCAGTAAGATTTTTTTTTTTTTTTTTTGAAAGAAAAAAATTATTTAACTAAATCTTTCTATTTTAAATAAATGCTGTTTTGAACTTTCTATTAACCAAAGAATCCTTAAAAAAAGGGAAAAAAAAGAAAAGAATCACGGTTGCCATACAAGAAGCCACGCAGCCCTTTACAATGTTGATAATAATAAGAAATGTTTCTTGAAATCAGCATATTACAATAAAGATCTGAAGTGTCATGTGACTGAAGATTCAGCTTTGCCATCACAGGAATAAATTAAATTATATTAAAATAGTAATATTGTGAAGTATTACAATTTTAAATAACTGTTTTTTACAGCAAATTGTGATCAAATAAATGCAACTTTGGTGAGAATAAGAGGGGAAAAAAAATATTACGGCAACAATTATAAAAAAAAAAAAAAAAAAAATCTTTTTTTTCTCCCAGTTTTATTTGCTTGTCATTGGTCAATCAATAAAATAGCCCTGCCCCAAATCCATGCCATTGCAAGAGTCGATTTTGCCATTTAGTGTTGGTAGGGATACTTAAGCAGCAATTTTGCAGGACAATTGACATACAAATGACTTTTTTGACATCTCTGCATACTCAACTATATATGCTTCAGCTTTAAATGAACCACATTATGCTATCTGTTATGTATAATAAAACCCACTTACCTGTAATGCACAGCCTCTGGCCACTGCTTCATCTGCATTTAATGTAGTGCTCGCATCCCTCTTGAAGAACTTACTGATCTGAGCCTTTACAGCTGGGATTCGTGTGGCTCCCCCTACAATTTCCACAGAACTGATGTCCTGAAGCCGCACTTGAGCCTGCTCTAGAGCTGCCATCAATGGAACCACGATTCTCTCGATCATGTCAGCACACAACTCCTCAAATTTTGCCCTGTGTGGAAGAGGAAGGCTTCACTTGTTGAGCAGATACGCTGAGTATCTTAAGTAGCCCAATTGCAGTTCTGTGATAACATCATTGGTGCTTTATAGACATGCATTTAAGAGCAAATAAGGGCAATTAAATATGACAGGTGTAGACAGATACCCAATTAAGATGTGAATTTAAGCATGTTACAAAACACAAGCAGGGGACTCTTAAGTTCCACAATTAGGGGGTTGGGAAAACCATACAGTCCCTTAAAACTTGCATCAAATGGCCATTGTTCTATTAGAATACAAGCATGTGTTGACGTACATCACTTGTGCAGATAAGACTGCTCCCAATATAACATGAATCTTAGGCAATAAATATTTTATTATTTATGAAATAATAGCATCTTTATGAATGTACTTTCAGTAGGGGTGCACCAATATGATACCAATAAGCCAATATATATTTTATGCTTTATACTGTATGTTATGCCTGATAACCGATGAACAGCTGATATCAAAAGCGATTCCCTCTTTTGCACCTTGCTTTTAAATCGCTAATTCGAATAAGTTGAGCTTCCATAGGGAATGAACTGAAAACGCTCGCTCTGCTTCGCGCCAGAGACACGCACTGTTATGAATGCTCGTGTGGCCATGCACATTTTACTTTCGCTTTCGAAAGTAAAATTTGGTGCGGCAACTGCTTGAATGGTGGGTTAATTATTATTCTTAAAGGCCCACTGAATTGCCATGGAATGTGCAGCATTATTCAATGTGTTGACGTAATTTCAACTGAAACAGGAAGACAGGGCGGGATATATCGAACAGCTCCGCCCCTTTTTTAAAATAGCCAATAGTGTTTTGTTTATACCACAGCTCGGCAAGAGCCGTTAAACTAGGTAAAACCTCAGTTTCCTTCTAATCTCTGACTCATAATCTCCTTTATATCACTTTAAAATACAGCATTTTGTGCAGAATTCAAATGGGCCTGATACCTTTTGTGGTCTGAGCCGACTCGCGGTCAATGGATATGATCCGCTCTGTGCTTGCGCTGCAGCGGTTCTCGTGACACTAACGCAAAAACGGACTTCATTCACATCAATGGAAAGCATATTTACAATGTCTGAATCCTTCCCTATCCTCTGTTTAGTGCACTATGTGCCATTCACCATATAGAAACTACAAACCTGATTCCAAAAAAGTTGGGACACTGTACAAATTGTGAATAAAAACAGAATGCAATGATGTGGAAGTTTCAAATTTCAATATTTTATTCAGAATACAACATAGATGACATATCAAATGTTTAAACTGAGAAAATGTTAAGGGAAAAATAATTTGATTTTAAATTTCATGGCATCAACACATCTCAAAAAAGTTGGGACAAGGCCATGTTTACCACTGTGTGGCATCCCCTCTTCTTTTTATAACAGTCTGAGGAGACAAGTTGCTCAAGTTTAGGAATAGGAATGTTGTCCCATTCTTGTCTAATACAGGCTTCCAGTTGCTCAACTGTCTTAGGTCTTCTTTGTCACATCTTCCTCTTTATGATGCGCCAAATGTTTTCTATGGGTGAAAGATCTGGACTGCAGGCTGGCCATTTCAGTACCTGGATCCTTCTTCTACGCAGCCATGATGCTGTAATTGATGCAGTATTTGGTCTGGCATTGTCATGTTGGAAAATGCAAGGTCTTCCCTGAAAAAGACGACGTCTGGATGGGAGCATATGTTGTTCTAGAACTTAGATATACCTTTCAGCATTGATGGTGCCTTTCCAGATGTGTAAGCTGCCCATGCCACACGCACTCATGCAACCCCATACCATCAGAGATGCAGGCTTCTGAACTGAGCGCTGATAACTACTTGGGTTGTCCTTGTCCTCTTTAGTCCGGATGACACGGCGTCCCAGTTTTCCGAAAAGAACTTCAAATTTTGATTTGTCTGACCACAGAACAGTTTTCCACTTTGCCACAGTCCATTTTAAATGAGCCTTGGCCCAGAGAAAACGCCTGCGCTTCTGGATCATGTTTAGATATGGCTTCTTTTTTGACCTATAGAGTTTTAGCCGGCAACGGCGAATGGCACGGTGGATTGTGTTCACCGACAATGTTTTCTGGAAGTATTCCTGAGCCCATGTTGTGATTTCCATTACAGTAGCATTCCTGTATGTGATGCAGTGCCGTCTAAGGGCCCGAAGATCACGGGCATCCAGTATGGTTTTCCGGCCTTGACCCTTACGCACAGAGATTGTTCCAGATTCTCTGAATCTTTGGATGATATTATGCACTGTAGATGATGATAACTTCAAACTCTTTGCAGTTTTTCTCTGAGAAACTCCTTTCTGATATTGCTCCACTATTTTTCGCCACAGCATTGGGGGAATTGGTGATCCTCTGCCCATCTTGACTTCTGAGAGACACTGCCACTCTGAGAGGCTCTTTTTATTGTTTCATGTTGCCAGTTGACCTAATAAGTTGCAAATTGGTCCTCCAGCTGTTCCTTATATGTACATTTAACTTTTCCGGCCTCTTATTGCTACCTGTCCCAACTTTTTTGGAATGTGTAGCTCTCATGAAATCCAAAATGAGCCAATATTTGGCACGACATTTCAAAATGTCTCACTTTCAACATTTGATATGTTATTGTGGCGAGGGGGGCGTGGTTCAGCGAGGTCTGCAGCGAGAGAGAGATTTGGGAGACGCACGGTGAGTGAGTAGGTTAAACGTAAATAACGAACACCTGTCTCTTGTTTCAGTAATTGGCGTGGAGAGAGTATAAAACACCAGGAGAAACAGGAGTGTGCGAGAGAGAGAAGGACTGCTGACTGGTGGACGTTACTGATCTTTGAAGTCTCTGCTGGAGTGAAAGTTATTTTGTGACTGTGTTTATGCTTGGTGCCTGTCTGCACAACGTTCTGTTCTGAGAGTGAATTTATTCTAATAAAAGCCACCGTCAGCAGTCAAGCCGACCCTGTCCTCTTCCTTCCCTCACAAGCACCTCGTTACAGTTATCTATATTCTATTGTGAATAAAATATAAGTTTATGAGATTTGTAAATTATTGCACTCCTTTTTTATTCACAATTTGTACAGTGTCCCAACTTTTTTGGAATCAGGTTTGTAGTAAATGTGTGAACAAATGACTGATTTCAGCTGCAGCTTCAGTCTCTGTTGATACTGTAGGAGGGGGCGGGACTTCAGATTCTAGAAAGCATTTGATTGGACAGAAGATCTGATGAGAAGCTGAAGTGCGCGGTGATGTCATGAAAATCCGTGATCCGTTTTAGCCGAAGTGAGAGACTGTAAGTTCTCCTAAATGTGAATTCTGTCATTGTTTTGGAACACACCAGCTTATTCATAACCTTAAGGCTAACATATTTATAATAAAAGGTAAAAAAAAATAATAATAATTTTGATATCAGGGGGACTTTAATGAAAAACACAACTAGAAAAACAACTAATCCTTTGCAGCCTATTTGCACTGGGTTTAAATCCAAAATATTGCCAAAATAGAAGCTTTCATTTTGCTCTGAAACCAAATGTTCCGCCATTCCCTTTTCAGTCAGCTCCTCACTCTTGTGATAAATGAAATCTGACTCCTGCTGCTGCTCTGTGCTGCAACTCTCATTTGGCTCAAGCTGCATTGAGCAGACACATTTTCAGTTTCTGCTTTCAGTTTTTAATTGTAGTGTTTGTTTTCTAACTGAACTAAATTTTTATTACTATAATAAATCAAAACACCGGTGGGGGGGCAGTGCCGCAGTGGGCAAGTGATGTAAGACCGATAACACTGACTATCGCAGCAAGGCTAAAACCAATGAATAGCTGAAACTAAAATTCTATTCTACTTTCTTTAAATAAATTATAATAAAAAAAATGCAGTAAAAAAAACAAGTTTAAAATGCTACAAGTGAATAAGCATCACATTATAATGTACAAAAAAATGAATGTTCATTTTGAACAAGATTGCATATAAAAGTCTTAATAAATTATTAGTGTTTATAAAAATTTTATAAAAATAAAAGTGTGTGTTAGATGACAGCAAAGTAAATCTAAATATAAAATTGAGAAAACTGAGGATACACAATTTAAATATCAATTATCGACCAATAACAATGAAAAAATCATCTCTAATTTCGGACAATAAACTATATGGAACAAATATACTGTGCATCCCTATTTTAAAGGCATAACAGTCCTGAGCTCTAAATGATACTAAACAGTCACGTACCTGTTCATTTTCCCACATACGTCTTTATCATCCATAAAGCACTCAATGTTGAGGGAAATGTCCGTAGAGTTGCTGCTCATCAGTTTCTTGAGTTTCTCACACTCTTGTGTCAGTCGCAACAAAGCTCGAGCCTTGGACTTTACATCCATCTTGTACTTAGACTTAAATTCAGCACAGAAATATTCCACCAGCCTCTGATCAAAGTCTTTCCCTCCCAAATAAGGATCAAAGGTGGTAGACAGCACCTGCAAAGTGAAGAGCATGTACTGATGTGCATGAAAATGTAAAGTTGGTGATCTACACAAGCGTCTTACTTTGACTGAGACTCACCTTAAGTTTGCCTTTGTTGAATGCACAAACAGAGACCTGGAGGGCTGAGTGGCCCATGTCCACAAACACCACAATCTTTGGATTCTCATCACAGCCTGGAAGACCTTCCTTGTATATGCCATAGTTTAAGGCCACTGAAATGATAAATGATACTGTGAACATCACTTTAGACATGCAAAGGCTCTGTTGTTGTGAGTTTCATCAATTCAAAAGATACCTGCGGTGTTGTCATTCATTAGCTTCAGACAGTTCAAGCCAGCGATCTTGGCAGCATCCAGAACAGATCTCCTTTCTGAATCAGTGAAGAATGAGGGGATCTATACGTGACAAAATAATTTGTATGGCCAAAGAAATAACACAAACAAACAAACCATCGGATTGGTGGCTTGCACATTTGTGGTTTACATGCAAATAAATAAAAAAAGGCCTGATTAAAATGTACTGCTGTATAAAAGTGAAGTGAGACCTTTTATTTAAAATATCATGATGACAAGCCTAAAAATGACTATAATACATTATCATTTGGGAGAATTTCTAATGATGCTAAAACCTCTATTTCTGGTACATGCCTCTGGTATCTATTAAATATCAAGAAAATAAATTATTTCTTGCACTATTCACGGCTCCAGTGCAAAAAAAAAACGTACAGAGATGACACACTCCACCACTTTCTTCTGCAGATTTGCCTCTGCAATGTCTTTCAATTTGGTCAGTAACATAGCTGTGATCTGCTCGATGCTGAAATGGTGCTCCTGGTCAAGGTACATGACCTAATCAAGACATTAAAAATCAATATTTTACTCTTTCCTCCAACAATAACCAATGACAACCTGTCTTCACTACTTATAAAATACAGTGTTTACCTTGATTCCAACCTTCCCATCATTTAGTGGTACCAGTTCATATGGTAAACTAGCCTTCTCTGATTGCACAGCATGATCCTGAAACAATCTGCCATGTAGTCTCTTAAAATGAGAGACAGTGCTTGCAGGATTGGTTATCATCTAGAGCAAGTGAAAAAAGACTAATGGTGTTACATCACGCTAGATCACTTTCACTTCATTCATAATCATCAAAGATGAGAACAGGAATGCCCACCTGGTTTCTTGCAGCATTACCAATGGTCCTGTTCTTTGAACTAAATGATACAACAGCTCTAAAAGAAAAAGTTCAGACATATTAAACAACAATTTCAATCCTAAATTGACAGATAATAGAGTAACCCATCAACTTAAAGGTATAGTTCACCCAAAAATTAAAATGATCCCATGATTTACTCACCCTCAAGCCATCCTAGGGATATACGACTACCTTTTTTTCATACAAACACAATCAGAGATATATTTAAAAAATATCCTGGCTCTTCCAAGGTTTATAATGGTTGTGAATGGGGGGCCACGTTTAAAAAAAAAAAAAAAAAATGCATCCATCCATCCATAATCAAAGTAATCGATATGGCTCTAGAGGGTAAATAAAAGCCTTTTGAAGTGAAGAGATGCATTTTTGTAAGAATAATATCCATATTTAAAACTTTATAAATTAAAATAACTAGCTTCCGGTGGACGACCGTACACATACTGCGCAAAACCGGTCACGAATTAGAAGTCTAAAACGAGAAATTTTAAAGAGAAATGTCGAAGGATTTCAATATAAGAGAAGAGGAGCTTGAGTTTGTTGCACAGCCCTATTTGTTTGAACTGTGAGAGGCGTCTAAGATTACAATACTCCTACATCCTGGGAGGACTAAGGATAATAATAATAATAATAAGTTTTATTTATATAGCGCCTTTGTAGGGCTCAAGGATGCTTTACAGGATATTTTTAAATATATATCTGATTGTGTTCGTCTGAAAGAAAAAAGTAATATGCATGGGATAATTTTAATTTTTGGGTGAACTATCCCTTTAAGATGACCTTAATTTTTTTCTCCTGACCAAAAATGACTTTTGATGAATGACTACACTTTTTAATTTTGCCATTTCATCTAAATATCAACATTTGAGAGATTTAGTCAGTTTAAAGTTTACTTGATCTAATTGGTCTCTGGGACAGTTTGATATTGTATTATATTGAATATTAAAGTTTTTTTTATTTGTTAATGATGGATATGTGGACACATGTTTTTAGATTTGTGGAGTAAAAGTTATAGTTTTTACTAAAAATAATAATAATAATAAATAAATAAAATTATCCTTGAGGTAAGATGACCCAAGTGGCATGTTGTTACTAGTGTTATTAATTTTAATAGTGTTATTTCATGGGGTTAAAATTGAGTATTTCCATGAATTAGATGTACATTTCAGACATCTTTGCTTTCATTAAAACCTATAGGTTAGTTGAATGAAATCATTAAATTTGCATTAATAGTGCTGCTATTGTGACATATCTTTAATTAAAATATGCACAATTGATAAGAAAATATTATAATATGCCTGTATATAAGTCAAAGAATAATTGTACCTTTTAGACAAATCTCTTTTACTGGTATTCTGCTTTGTCTGTCATCAGTTATTTAAGTATTATCAGCACAATATAATTTTGAATACAATAGTTTTAGTATTTTACATTACTGACACAAAAAAAAATCTATAAATATTAACAAGAATTATATCAAATTTGTTTTTATTATGTAAAAAAATAAGAAAAGAAAAAAAAAAGGGGGGGGGGGGTCTTCTTATCCAATCTTACTCCCCTTTCAATTTGACATTTTGTGCTATAACAACTTAGACTGGGTAAACCCAGCCTGATCTGCCGGCGATAACAACTAAATTATGTTTAAACTATAAAATGTTTCAATTTATTTCCTATTGGCTGACGCATCATCATCCTGCACATGTTAAACTTATATCTAAATATGTTACAATTTAAAAGTAAATCCATATTATTCCTAAGAAGGCATCTTTCCCCATGTTCAGGGATGCAAACAGGTAAGGGGAAAAATAGGTGAGAACATTGCATGGGGTGGGGCACTTTTTTAAGTTATTTGCTTTACATGCTCATTTGTAGTTGTTTTTCATTACCCTATATACTGTTTGCCACATTCAGACCTCAAATACATAAAATTATTATAGACATAGTAATTTTAAAGTAAAGAATAAAGGAAACACTGTACAGTACTTACTGAAACAACCAGTTCTTTATTTACCCTGGTAAGTTCACAAGTACCCAAGTGCCCCCTTTCTCATTGGATCTATGCAAATCCCATTGGTGACCTATTTTGATCTCAAAAAGGTGAGTTCTCACTGAAAGGTGAGGAGTTTGCATCTATGCATGTTATGTACAGGTTTCTGATGTTTTTGAAGGTATATGACAGGTGTGTGATATGAGAAACCATGCAATGAGTTCTGTTATTTATAAAAGGCAACAAGTAAAGATTAACAGCTTATCAATTATTAGACATAGGTCCAAAAGTATGACTTATGCTTGACTATAACCTTTTCAGCCTGGTTGGATACCTAATGTAGAGTATGTCAACATTCATCTGATACACTGAAGATTCATACAATGCAATATCTATGTATTTTTATTAATTTAGCAAGCACAGCGTCCACTTACGGCGTGCATCTGTCTGAAAATTCATTGGATACGGTCTCGATGCCCCCGCTTTTGACCACAGCAATACAGCAATTTTGAAATCCCACATCAAAGCCCACGACAGCCATCCCGGATGCTCCTCAGTAGCCTACGCGAGCGGTGTGTTAGGATCAGATAAACAAACAAACAAACCCGCCTGTGCTTGTCAGTCCAGTCAATGTTGGCAATCCAGAGCGCGCACACTATTTTAGTACGCGCGACCCATTTATATATCTCTTTTCGGCGAACTTTCCAGAAACTTCCAAACCCAGCAGCGGCGGTGGTTCAGTGCGCGCAGTGTGATTGCGTTGACATTTCCAGAGCTTTCGGCGCAGACTACTGAGCTCGGAGCGTCCGAGGGGTTGCTGTGGCAACCGAATGAGAGTATGATGCGATACAGCGATAAATAGCACATATCTAATGATTTCTAGTCGTTTTTAAATGTCACCGAGCGGTTTATTATTGGTTCGGGGGAGGGACAAATGTTTACTCATGCGTTTTAAATCGACAATTTCCTATGTAATTTGTCAGTTTGTTTGCATAAATCTAATGATTTCTTGTTATTTTAAGTGCGTCGATAGGTTCGGCGATATTAAATTCTATATCATAACATTATGTCATTTCGCATATTACGCGAATAATACTGCATAAATGTTAGTGTGTGTGATAGTCGTGACAGTTTGTCGTATTAATATGTTTTAACATATGTCCAGCTGTTAAAACGCACCGAAAGGTTATAAAACAATAGTCGACGAAGCTGAATCCAGCTATTCGTGTGTTACTTTAGAGAGTTTAGGTGATTTTATAACTGAGGCCAAAGTGGTCGTTCACCTGTTATTATTTACCATCTTTCAATGAACGTGAATGAAGCTCTGCCGTTTCAAAGAATCAAATGAAACCATGTTTTGAACAACATGAGTAGGCTAAATGATGACGGTTTCGTTGTGTTGTCAGTTAACGTTACATTTGGCAATTATCATTTTTTAACCAACTACCCCTTTAATAAACATTTTAACCGCACTTATGTTAGTGACTAGCACTGCCCCTTTTGTCGTAGTTAGCGATGTGACCACGAGAGGGCGCAGCCGAGACGCGCTTTCAACAGGAAATGTCCTCGCAAAACAAAGCTGGGTAATGATCGGCACGCACAGTAGTGAGTGTTGGATACAAGCTCAGTGCAAACATTCTGCTACAGCACAATTACAGCGAGCTGTCTGCGTGCGCTATCCGCGCTTCTTCTTACTATGATTCCCATAAACTCTCAATACGGATACAGTGTTGCCCGGTATTTCTTGCTTTTATCGCTTGGTAAGTATTTCTCTACTCATATACCAAAATGAAGTTTTTCAGCACGAGACTCTTAGATTTATTCCTGTTGCTGTATGTTTGGTTTATTGAGAAAAGGCAGCAGTCTAAAAGGATTTTACTTCTTTTATGGAAAAGCATATGCTGAGTATAAACAGTTGTTACTAGATGTAAGGATATTAAACTATTTCAAATAAGATGCCACAAATGACACTTCCTTAATTTTGTTTGTAACAGCTTCGTCAAGTTCAGAGGAAGGCTTGAGATGTTTTAAATTGATCTTTACAACTCCTATTTGACATTTGTATGAATTCAACACCAACATATTTGAAGCATACATGCTTTTACAAACTTATCTGTCTTGTAGACTGAATGAATGGCTGAGCTGCCTACCTAGGCAACATTTTGGGCATCATAGGTGTGATTGGCTGTTTCAGAACCTAGTGAGCTGCTTGTCTAGACAGAATTTTTGAGCATTGTAGGTTTCATTGAATGTCTCTCGAAAACCTAATGAGCTGCCAAGCTTGACTACATTTTTTGGGCATCATAGGTGTGATATTCTGTCTGAAAACCTAGTGCGTTGCTTGTCTTGACATAATTTTTGGGCAACATGAGTGTAATTTACTGTGCGTAAGCAGCTTCAAGCAGAGTATTTGGTCGTCACTGTTAATAATTCATTGAACAGACTGATGTGCAGTAGTCTGAACCACAAGAGTTTGGAGTAGATGTGTGCAAATATACTTCTGGGTTAACTGAAACCTTCTTCTTTCCCCCTTCCTTGAGGTCAATGGCCAGCAAATGAGTAATGTTACACATTTCGTACAGAGCACCAATGCAGATACAGCCATTTTAATATATTCATCAATGCCCATAAAGACAGTTTAATATGGACATATGTGGATATTGTGGCCATAAATCAAGCGTACAACCACCCGATTGCATGAATTGTGTGTTTCCGATGCCGGTCACGTAAATGCAATTCAGGTTGTTGGATTGAGCATGTCATCCAATTGTATTGTATAGAGCTTGTGGATCATAATGTGTCTAACACCTGAACCACAGGCAAATGTGTGCTGTGCCTGATGAGAAATATTATCATTGCTCCTTATTTTGTCTCGGTTTCATCAATGAGGCATAATTTGCTACTTCGCAAAGTGCCTCAATATTTGCTGAGAAAAGAAATCTATTGAGGGCTTCTTTTAAATTCAGGAAGTTGGCTATGCTTAAAGGTGTCGCATAACTGTTCATGGAACTATTGATGTGCACAGAAGATATAACTCCTCGCTGTTCAAGAATGAGACTTGAGGTTGCTAATATCTCGAGGAACTGACCTAGTTTTAGTACTAGCACCTGCAGAGTTCAGCAGTTAGGATGACCTGCTGCTCAGGGGGCATTTGAGAGAGTTTCAGGTCAGTTCACAGAACCGTCACTGCTATTTTGGGCTGGTGCTGCATTATCACTACATCTTGCATTTTCCAATCTTGCACATGTTTTTATGTCTTGGTTAACTGTGATGCTTTGAATTCGGCTTATTTAAACATGTCACATCAGTTTAGCTGACTAACAAGCGGTTTTGTGAAAATTGCAGCAATTATTATGATAGTCTTGAAAAGCATCATTAAGAAACCCATCAGGTTTCTTAATTTAAAGGAAAAAAAGATCACTGTAAAAATGATGGGAAAAGGAAAAAATATATATTTTTTTATATAAATATAGAATAAAAAAAGTAATTATTTCAAATTAAAACCTAGTATTTTTGTAACAAAAATGTAAAATTTAAAAGAAACACTATCTGTGTAATATTTTTTGAAAAAAAAAAAAAGAAAGAAGAAAAAAAAAATGTACAAAAAAAATTGATAAATTTTTTTTTCTGCCAAATGAAAACATTGCAAGTGCAGATCTGAACTGCTGTCAGAACCAGGCCCAAATGGGATGGTGGTGGGAAAAAGTACTGTTTAGCCCTCAAGGGTTAGTTCACCCAAAAAATGAAAATTCTGTCATTAATTACTCACCCTCCTGTGTTCCCCACCTGTAAGACCTTCATTCATCTTCGGAACACAAATTAAGATATGTTTGATAAAATGCAGGCTCAGTGAGGCCTGCATTGACAGCAATGGTACTTCCTCTCTCAAGATTCATAAAGATCCATAATTAACACTTTCATTTGCCCAGAAAGCTACTAAAGACATATTTAAATGTGCCCAAGAATGCTTTTTCACAAGATGTAATATAAGTCTAAGGTGTCTCCTGAATGTGTCTGTGAAGTTTCAGCTCAAAATACCCCATAGATTTTTTTTAATAAATTTTTTTAACTGCCTATTTTGGGGCATCATTAACAATGCACTGATTTACACTCGGCGCCGCCCCCTTAAATCGCCTGCTCCCTGCCACATGAGCTGTCGACTATATTACAGCGCATTTACAAAGTTCACACAGCTAATATAACCCTCAAATGGATCTTTACAAGATGTTCGTCATGCATGCTGTATGCATGCTTCGAATTATGTGAGTAAAGTATTTATTTGGATGTTAAAGTTTTATTCTGAGTGAATTTGAGGCTGTCCTCCGTGGCTAACGGCTAATGCTACACTGTTGGAAGAGATTTATAAAGAATGAAGTTGTGTTTATGCATTATACAGACTGCAAGTGTTTAAAAAATGAAAATAGCGACGGCTCTTGTCTCCGTGAATACAGTAAGAAACGATGGTAACTTTAACCTCATTTAACAGTACATTAGCAACATGCTAACGAAACATTTAGAAAGACAATTTACAAATATCACTAAAAATATCATGCTATAATGGATCATGTCAGTTATTATTACTCCATCTGCCATTTTCGCTGTTGTTCTTGCTTACCTAGTCTGATGATTCGGCTGTGTGCAGATCCAGACGTTAACTGGCTGCCCTTGTGTAATGCCTTTCATAATGTTGGGAACATGGGCTGGCATTATGCAAATATTGGGGCGTACACCCCGACTGTTACGTAACAGTCGGTGTTATGTTGAGATTCGCCTGTTCTTCGGAGATCGTTTAAACAAATGAGATTTATATAAGAAGGAGGAAACAATGGAGTTTGAGACTCACTGTATGTCATTTCCATGTACTGAACTCTTGTTATTTAACTCTGCCAAGATAAATTCAATTTTTGAATCTAGGGCACCTTTAAAACAGTTCATGTGACTACAGTGGTTCAACCTTAATGTTATTATGAAGCGACGAGAATACTTTTTGTGCGCCAAAAAAACTAAACAACTTTATTCATCAATATCTAGTGATGGGCGATTTCAAAACACTGCTTCATGAAGCTTCGAAGCTTTACGAAACTTTTATTTCAAATCTCTATTTCAAATGGTTCTGAGCATGTATCAAATTGCCAGAGTCACGCCCACCGGAGGTGAACCACTGAAATGTCGAAACACTTATGATACATGAGTAACAAAGGCTCATTTACTGAAATCACGTGACACTGGCAGTGTGATACACGCGCCGAACCACTGATTCGAAACAAACGATTTGTAAAGCTTTGAAGCTTCATGAAGCAGTGTTTTGAAATCGCCCATCACAAGTCATTATTTAGGTTTTTTGGCGCACAAAAAGTATTCTCATCTCTTCATAACATTACTGTTGAACAACTGTAGTCACATGAACTGTTTTAAATATGTTTTTAGTAGCTTTCTGGGCATTGAAAAGGGGAGTGTTATTACTGGCGATGCAGGCCTTACTGAGCCTTAGGATTTTATCAAAAATATCTTGGTCTTGGAATGGTCTTACGGGTGTGGAACAACATGAGTAATTAATGACAGAATTTCATTTTTGGGTAAACTAACCCTTTAAAATGGATGCACCGATATGAAACATTTTATCCTGATACTGATAACCGATAATTCTTTATATTTGAAAGCCAATAACCGATATATTGGCCGATAAATCTAAATCAAAATTTTTATATAATTTTTGAGAGCCTGATTACAAAAACAAACGTATCACCATTAAAAGCCATGTCCCAAGCACACAATTATAGTTTTATGTAGCTTATATGACAGACTTGCGCTGCACATTTCAATCATATTTCAAGCAATTCAAAAAATATAACGATAACATTAAAAATGAACATATATCGATATGGTGGCCGATATATTGTGCTTCCCTACTTAAAATATGTTGTATTCTTCCTTGTAAGGAACGTTTTGTGTAAGGGTCTTATGAAGATATGTATCAAGGTATCAGCGCTGTCCTGCTGTATTATTTATGATGTGTAGAACAAAACAAAAAGAGACAACATACCTTTTGTGTGTACCTGCAGGCAAGAAGGAATGATCAGTCAAAGGCCACTGCAGTTTTGCTGTCAGGCACAGATAAAAACAAAGCCATTTAAAATGAGCATCAAAGATGTTTTGTTAGTTGATGAGGTACTGCAAAATTTAAAATAACCAGAAGGCATTTTGTTAAGTTTTTCCCACAGATGTTATTCTGTTCCCATTGAAGTTATTCCGTTGCTTGAGTCAGGAGGCAGTTTAAGCTAGCAGTTTTGAAAGATAAAAGTGCTGTTTACACCTGACAGTTAAAAAGATAAACATACACACTGTCTGAAAAAGTGACTGTCAAATACATATCTCAAGTTATGCAGGGAGCGCAAGAATCCATGGATGGCATGAAATCACCTTGGCGGTGTGAATACTTGCGCTCTGTTCTGCTTATCAGTGAGAGGCAGTTTTAGGATTTGGCTTGGGATTGAAAGCCATGGGAGATGGAGACAAACTAGGCATTTATGATGAGCAAAGAAATGCCAATGCATGCTCATTTTCTTTTCTCCCAACTTTTTAACTTGCGCTAAAGGACATCTCTTCTCTTTCAGTGACATCTTTTCTCTGAAGACGTGTTTACTGGTGTGAGTAGGGCTGTCACGATTGTGAAATTTGGCCGATGATTAATTGTCTAAAAATATTTGCGGTTATGCCGATTAATTGATGCAGATTAACAGTCTATTTTAGGGCTTTGTCATGCATTTTTTGTGCTTCATTCATTAAATAATTGTGATGAATTTAATACTTTTAGTTATCATTTGATTACAGTTCACACCTTTTAATATTAAAAGTAATTTATTCAATTCAATAAATAACTGAAACAATCACAACAAACTGGTCAATCACAGACAAGGTAAAAATAACATAAAATGTATCATTTATAAACAGTATGAACTAATGGTCACTCTTTTATTTGTTAAACACAATCCAGAATACACTAAATGCACACTACTTCATTATAGAGGAAACAACAAATTAATACAAATATAATCATAAGCTATGACAAAGAAAATAGGCTATTAAACTAAGTGAGTGTATAATTCAGCAGCAAAAGTAATTCTTGAAAAAATCTTTGTTGCAGAGTAATTTTATAAAATCTAAATAAATGTTAATAAACAAATTACTATTTGTATTCTTATAAAATACATTAATGTATTCATATACTCAACAAATTTTATATTTATATATGAATGTAAAGAATTATATATATATATATATATATATATATATATATATATATATATATATATATATATATATATATATATATACACATATATATATAATATTAAAAGATGCTTATTTTAAAGTGCCCCTATTATGTATTTTTTTTTTAAATTATCTTTCATGTAGTGTGTAACATGGCTCTAAGTGAATGAAAACATTCTGCAAAGTTTTACATCTGAAAGTGCACCGTATATAAATTATAAAAGTAAGAGTTGACTCTGAGTCAATTAAACGAGTCGTTTCGTTTGTAAAACGAATCCCAAGCTGTTTTGTTGTGATGTCACAACGAAACATTAGCATATTGCCCTCCCACTTATTGCGCGCAGACACCAGGGAAAATTCAAAGAGAACTGGTAAAATTAATTGTATACAGTGGTGGTCAGAATTATTGGCACCCTTGGTAAATATGATCAAAGATGACTGTAAAAATAAATCTGCATTGTTTATCCTTTTGATCTTTAATTCATAAAATTAGCAAAATTCTAAGCCTTTTCATTGAAGGAAAAGAATTGAAAGTGGGGAGAAAATCACATTATGAAATAAATGTTTTTCTCCAAAACACAGTGGCCACAATTATTGGCACCCTTTTATTCACTAGACTTTTTGCAACCTCCTTTTGCCAAGATAACAGCTCTGAGTCTTCACCTATAATGCCTGATGAGTATGGAGAACACCTGACAAGAGATCAGAGAACTTTCCTTCATGCAGAATCTCTCCATATCTCCAGATCCTTCAGATTCCCAGCTCCATGTTGGTGCTTCTTCTTTTCAGTTCACTCCACTCATTTTCTATAGGGTTCAGGTCAGGGGACTGGGACAGTCATGGCATAAGTTTCATTTTGTGCTCAGTGACACATTTTTGTGTTGGTTTTGATGTTTGTTTTGCATCATTGATAAAAGATCCAACCACGGCCCATTATTAGATTTCTAGCAGAAGCGGTCAGGTTTTGATTTTTTTTAATCTGTTAGTATTTGATAGAATCCATGATACTAGGGGTGTAACGATACGCTCAGGTCACGATACGATACGTATCTCGATACGGAGTTCACGATCGATCGTATCAGATGAACAAAATGAAACTGAAATTCAAACAGATTTATTAAAAAAACTAATAATTAATTAACAACAAATAATTTTCCTTGTTGTACATACAAGATCACATTTCAATAAAATAAATAAATATAAAATTTTAATAAAAACCTTCTGTATTCAAATTAACAGTTGAATAGGGCTGTCTGTCACTGAAAAAAAATGTTAAATTTAACATGAACTTAGAATTATGAATAGGGGCCGTTCACATATCGCGTCTAAAAGCGCGTGGAAGGCGCGGCTGCACCGCTTCTCCTTCTTTCCAAAGCGCTTGCGCTCCTGTGGCGTCGGTCGTTCTATGCAACCATGAACTGGTTCAAGAGGATCCGGATGTTTCTGCAAAGGATAAATGATTTCTAGCCCTTGCATTAGTTTTACTACGAGATATATTGTTGGAGATAAGATATAAAAACCACCATGTACAGCTATGATCAGCTGTTCGGCTGAGCTTTTGATGTTTTGTTACGGAAAGGCCATAGCTGATCGGTTGATTCTTGTCACAGACCTGCGGACGCTTGCGGCATTCTGAGAAGTTGGGAATTGCATGCGCGTCGCGACCGCGTGATCCAATTATGAGCGCGCCTGCCGCGCAGTACATTTGAAAATAATAATGACTTGCACGCGGAAAAGACGCAACATTGAACGGGCCCACAGAACTTTTAAAGCAAAGCATCGCAGCGTCTTTTGCTTTTCTGTGAGCACAGCTGTTGCTGTGCACTGCGGTGAAAGAAAGCCACGACTTTTCTCACGCGACCATGCAAGAGACTGACATGAGAAACGTTTAAACCTTGCAAGATTCAATGTGTGCCCGAAACACTTACTGAACTAGAGAGCTGATTAAGACACACCATCTACGATAAATCGTTACACCCCTAATACTTATAGTAATTTAAAAATGTGGTAGCATTGGATCTGGACAGGAAGGATAACTCTGGGAGTTGAAGGGGTGTGTCGCGATTCTGCCTTCTCACATCGCGATACAGGTTCGTGGACCTGCGTATCGCGATTTCGGTTTCATATCGCATATCGTTACAGCCCTACATGATACCATGTATCTGAACAAGATGTCCAGGACCTCCAGCAGAAAAATAGGCCCACAACATTAAAGATCCAGCAGTATATTTAACTGTGGGCATGGGGTACTTTTTATCCATGTGTGCACCAAACCCATCTGGTGGGTTTGCTGCCAGAAAGCTCTTTTTTATTTAATCTGGCCATAGAAGCCGGTCCTGTTTGAAGTTCCAGTCTTGACTGACAACTGAATATGCTGGAGATTGTTTCTGGATGAGAGCAGAGGATTTTTCTTGAAACCTTCCTGAAAAACTTGTGGGGATGTAGGTGGTGTTTGATCATTTTTCTTAGGCTTTCTGGGACTCAAGACTCAACTAATCTCTGCAATTCTCCAGCTGTGATCCTTGGAGAGTCTTTGGCCACTCAAACTTTCCTCCTCACCGCGCATTAGGGCGATTTAGACACACGTCCTCTTCCAGGCAGATTTGTAACATCTTTAGTTGATTGGAAACCTTCTGAATTATTGCCCTGATAGTGGAAATGGGATTTTCAAGTACTTTAGCTATTTTCTTACAGCCACTTTCTATTTTGTGAAGCTTAACAATCTTTTGCTGCACATCAAAACTATATTTTGTGGTTTTACTCATTGTGATGAATGAATAAAAAAGGAAATATGAATGGGAATATATTTCAGAAATATTTTAATCATAAAACAAATTCTAGGGGTGCCCATAATTGTGGCCAACGTGTTTTGGAGAAAAACATTTATTTCATAATGTGATTTTCTCCCCACTTTCAATTCTTTTCCTTCAATGAAAGGTTAGATTTTTGATAATTTTATGAATTAAAGATCAAAAGGATGAACAATGCAGATTTATTTTTACAGTCATCTTTGATCATATTTACCAAGGGTGCCAATAATTCTGACCACCACTGTATAAAACGAAAACAAAAGTGTTTTTTGAACTTGCGTGCATGTGAATCTGTTGTAGGAGAGAGACTACCAAAACAATATTAGGAACCTTAAAAAAAAGGCATAACAGGGGCACTTTAAATGTATTTTGCAGCTTTTTAATGGGGCAACAAGATATGATAGATACGACAGAACAAGATAGGCTTTTAATAATCTTTCAGTGGCAAAACCATGATAAGATGACACGCTTCAAAACAGTGCAGCACAAACCGCTTATGCGCATCCCAGGTGGCGAATGATGTGCTTAAGCTACATAGAGTCACAGTGCGCATTGAAAAGTTCACGGCACAAAAGAGAAGAAATTGTCGAGCGCACAAATCCTAGTGTATAGCTATTTGTCTGTCCAACAGTTTATTGATCATTTGTTTCTTCGCAGTTTTAAATTCCAGTTATTTTGTGTTTGATGCCAATTCATAGTCCTTGATTGTCGTTGTCTGATCTAACAGACACCCGGTAGTGAGTATGACATTGTTTAGAAACAGCAATGAACTCCAGCAAAATAAAGTTATTTTATGCAAATCCACAGCCCTTTATTTACAGATCAACAATTATAATGGGAAAATATCATGTTGGAGAGAGTTTGACTGCGCTGACGGTCGTATCCGAACGCGATGTGGTGTTTGAATGCTGATTTTAAGCTATGAATGGCTTCAGATAATTTTGAATATATTGCACAAAAAATTAATTAGTCTGGGACTTTTCTGTGAAATATAATATACAGTTAGGTCCATATATTTGGACACAGGCACAAAATATATATATATATTTTTTTAAGGTTTACCAAAACACATTTAAGCTACAGTTGTATAATGGATATGTTGTCTTAAAATGCAGCTTTAATTTGAGGGTATTTACATTCAAATTGGAGGAAGGATTTAAGAATTACAGCTCTCGAGAGTAGCCGAGTAGCCACCCACTACTTTTCTTTTTCTTTTCAAGGGATTAAAAATAATTGGACAATTGACTCGAGCTGTTTTGTGGACAGGTGTGAGCTGTTCTATGCAAGTCAAACAGGCCATCAAACAGGCTTCAAAAACAAAACAAATCCATCAGAGAGTTGGCAGGAACATTTAGTGGCCAAATCAACAGTTTGGTACATTCTGGTGGTAAAAAAAAAAAAAAAAAATGCACTGGTGAGCTCAGCAACATAAAAAGGCCTGGACGTCCATGGAAGACAACAGTGGTGGATGATTGCAGGATCCTCTCCATGGATAAAGAAAAAACAATTAAAAACATCCAGCCAAGTGAAGAACACTCTCCAGGAGGTAGGCATGAAGTCTACAATCAAGAGAAGACTTCACAAGAGCAAATACAGAGGGTTCACCACAAGGTGCAAACCATTCATAAGCCTCAAGAATAGAAAGGCTTTGCAAAAAACATTAAAAAAAGCCTGTCCAGTTCTGGAAACGAATTTTTTGGACAGATGAAACTAAGATCAACCTGTACCAGAATGACTGGAAGAAAAAAATATGAAGAAGGCTTGAAACAGCTCATGATCCTAAGCATACAACATCATCTGTAAAACACGGTGGAGGCAGTGATGGCATAAGCATGCATGGCTTCCAGTTTCACTGGGTCCCTGGTGTTTATTGATGATGTGACAGAAGACATATACTGTATGCCCAGATTAAGCCAAATGCAGCAAAGTTGATTGGACGGCGCTTCACGGTACAGATGGACAATGATCCAAAACACACTGCAAATGCAACCCAGGAAGTTTTGAGGCAAGTTTTTTAAGGAAAAAAGTGGAATATTCTGCAATGGCAGAATCACCTGGCCTCAACCCGATCGATCGATCATGCATTTCACTTGCTGAAGGTAAAACTAAAGGCAGAAAGATCCTTGAGCAAACAACAACTGAAGACAGCTTGAATTAGAGCCTGGCAAAGCATCAGAAAGGTGAAATGCTTTGGCAGACTTCAGGCCATCATAAAATAACAACATTTTAAACATTGATTATTAATATTATAATTAAAAATGAAGTGTAAAAAAATATATCACTTATGAGATTCTTTGAATTTCATTTGAATTTAATTTTACTTTCTTAAATTTAAAGGGTTATTTCAACCAAAAAAAAAAGAAATTTCTGTCATTAATTACTCATTCTTATGTCGTTCCAAATCCATAAGACCTGCGTTCATCTTCGGAACACAAATTAAGATATTTTTGCTGAAATCCAATTTTTTTTTTTTTTTTTTTATCCCCAAAGAAAGCAATGTAATTACCACATTCAAGGTCCAGAAAAGTAGAAAAGACATAATTAAAATAGTCCATGTGACTGCAGTGGTTCATCCTTAATGTTATGAAGTGACAAGAATACTTTTTGTGCTCAAAAACAAAACAAAAATAACAACTTTATTCAACAATTTTTTCTCTTCCTTGTCAGTCTCTTACACTGTTGACATACTAAATCATTATTGGCCAGCTCCTGCGTCAGCACCACACGTATGCGTCGTGCTTCTCACATGTACAGCATCAGCTAATAATGAGTCACCATTCTGACATACAACTCGGAAGCATACCCACACAGCAAAAGGACTCCGTGGTGGATCGGCCGCGGAGGTATCGCGGCTTCCGGAACGTATCCGCGAACGGACCCGTATCGGCGTCCACTTGCGCGCAGTGACAGATCTGCAACGAAGGCGGATCGCGCACCCACCGTGGCTCCGCGCTGCATCTGCGATTAAAACCTTACCCCCGCGGCGGGTCCGTTTGGGACCCACAAATTGATACAACCGTCAAAGTAAAGGCGCGTGCGTGTCCAAGGATCCGATATGGGTCCGCTTCGGGATCCGCTGATTGACAGTAGAATTTACGGCGCCGCCTGGAGGCGGAGCTGATCCTCTGTGCGGCGCCAAAACGAATGTAACAGTCACGCGGGGACTTTGGCGACTTGAATATGGGTGTTCGACTCCTCGACTTTACTGTACATCAAAACAGGGTCATAAACAAGCCAAGATGGCAGTCCTTACACACTTAATTTATTTTTCCCCTACGCAAAGCCTTTAAATCCCCTCATTAAAACAACACACGTTTAGCGAGACTGTCCAAATTATTCTAATTTAGAGATGATTGATGAGTAGCCTATCAATGCTAATTGCTGATACCTATTTTTACAGAGAGAAAAGTCATGAAAAACATCTGTGGTCGAATATTATGTCAGAATTAAATAAACGAGAAAGCAGGGATTCTTTAATGAATTCATCTCATTATAATGGTCGGGGGATGGCGCTAAATGCACATGATCATTGTCTTAAAAGTGCTTGGACACGGGAGTTATACATAAAAATGCATACATGTACAGTTATTAATGTGTTTATTGTTGATGTGAGTTTTTTTTTTTTATTTTTATGTATGGTTAGTTTAATGAACACGATTAACTATGGAAAATCAAATCTATATTTATTGCAATAATATAAGCTACCATCAATACTAAAGCTGACACGGAGGTATAGTTACAAACTAAAGTCACTATGACTGTTATCTAAAAGTAAGCTACATAAATGTAGGCTATGTGACAAAGTTTCTATGACAGCTCTGAGCTCTCTGATGCGATTCGTCAGTGTCTGAATTCATCGCTTCATTTCGTTCCTTGCTTAGTGCACTTAACCATAGACATTATGCACTTAACTGCCATGCATTATGTAGGCTATGGATTCGAGAATCAGTAAACAAGTGAGCGATTCCGGACACAGCAACAGAGTCGACACCAGAGAGTCGATTCCTGTGCTGGAGTCGACCCCGACTCTAGGGCTATTCAGAGTCGAGGAATCGACTCTTTTGGAGTCGACTCCCCATCACTACTTGAATGCGGATCCACCTAGGAGTCTCCTGCTGTGTGGGTAGGTACTGACAGGGAAGAGAAGAAATTGTTGAATAAAGTATAGAATAATAGAATAAAGTAGTAGAATAATTCTCTTCGTTTCATAACATTAAGGTTGAACCACTGTAGTGTCTTTACTAGCTTTCTTGGCCTTGAAATTTGTTATGACATTGCTGTCTATAGGGATGTCAAAAACCTCTCGGATTTCATCAAAAATATTAGGGCTGCAACAACTATTCGATAAAATCAATAATAATCGATAATGAAAATCATCGACAACGATTCTCATTATCGATTAGTTGGCTCCGCCCACCGTGCACGGAATAAGGCATTTCTATTGAACAAAATGCATCTAAAAATAGTGGTTGTAAGCAACTGTAAGCAAAAGCCCAGATAGTAAGATCAGATTTCCAGATATCAGACCACCACTTCAGTCTCACTGGCGGACCACCATCATAAATTAAACTTGTCTGATCATTAAACTCCTAATCACTGTGGACAATTTGGCGATTTCCGCCTGGATTGGGCCTACCCAAATTGAAAAGCTTCTCATACACAGTGGTCTAAATACAAAATCTTGGTGTCAACCCTTTGAAGTTACATAAAACACTGCTGAAAGTGATAAATATTATAGTAGGCTATGTTGTCTGTGCTGTATGAACAAACAACAAAAAAGGGGCATTTTATGATTATGATCAGTTTTATTCTTTCAGGAGACATAAAAATGTATTACAATCTAGAACAGAATCTAAATCATCCAGATTTGTATAATTTATGTGCATCATTTTTTTTGTCACCTGTGTTGAGCATCACCCAGCTGCCTTCTGTCCTGGAGATGTGATTCTAGCTGTGCCAGCAACTGCAACTTTAACAGCAACTGAAACAAAGAAATCACTGTTTATGCACACAGGTTTTGCACTGTAATAATACCCATTTCACAATATCAAAATGTAGATTTACTGAAATGACAATTTTATTCAAGTTTGCGTACTTGGAGACTGCTGTGCAATTAGTCTTGCCATATTGTAAACATAGTTTTGATATTTTTTTTTTTTGTCAAATAATAGTTTATCAGATTGGTTGCTGTGGTTTTAGATTTCAAAATAATAATCATTCTATCAAAAATGAGTATTGTAAATGCAGTAAACAGTATATAGCCTACATAGGCTACCAATTAAACACACAGGGTTTTCTCCTCGTGCGTCCTCCCCACTGCGTTGCTGGTCGAGGCAGAGATCTCTTTTATAGATGTCATCAATGCTTTTACCTTTCTAGATGTCCATAAACTATAAATCCTCATGAAAACTTCAGTCAAGCCAGCTCGCCAACCTGAGAGATCAGCCTCCTTACCTTAAAGTGTCAAATTTCTTGGTTTCTGAATGGACGGTTTGGCTTGATTGACATGTTCCAGCTAACTTTCGGACATGATTTATACCATCGACCTGTCTTAAAACGTTAGCACGCTTTGATCGATTGTTTGGAGATCGCGTGTTTCTCCGTTCGAGAACGTATTTCCTGTTCTTCACATCCGCGACAAAACAGTTGATTATTTACGAACGAAAGCTCACAGAAATGTGACAATGGTCTCATTTGAAAGAAAATATCCTAAGCTAAAAGATGATATAGTGTGACTGATTGAAGCAGCCCTTATCAAAAGTGCGGGTGTCGATTTCTGTGTTTTCAAAACTGGGGGGGTCCTGACCCCCCTGTCCCCCGTGTCAACGGCGCACCTGGGATAAAGAAATTACATTGTGATTGTGTCCAGAGTGAATATGTGTGTTGAGTTCCTGCAAAACTTATCTTGCCTGTTGGTTAGCACTGAGTTTGTGTTATTCTTTATTACTTTATTTATTTTTAATGTAGAGATTTAAACTATATTCACTATATAGTGCTAACGTTATTAGACATTTGATACCCAATGTAAGGTTTGTGCCAGGGCAGCATAAACTATCAGTATTGTTGATTACTAAAATAATTTTTCAAGTTTCTGTAATGATTAATCGCCAGTATGTGTAAGCTCTTTAATTACAGCAGTATTTCTAAAGCTACAATATATTCATTCTTGTTATCCATGAATTTTTGATTTGACTGTTTTACAAGAAAGGCAGGAAAAAGTAAAACACTATATAGTTGTTGTTTTTTCAGATGCCTAGTTATAGTCAATACGAACAGAGACTGTTATTTTATTATTATTTTTTTTGGGGATATTATGTGTAAATATTATTTAGAAACTATTTAGTTGTTTCAGTTTGTAATGGCAATACCATTTTTAGTTTCAAACAAGTTTTTAATAGATTCCTTGTGTTCTGTCTTTATTATGACAGGTAGTGTAATAAAGGACTATGTTTTCATAGCATTCAGTTGGCACATTTGTTTGAAGTACATTGGGAAGGATGTGCAATAGTGTGTTTTTTTTTTTTTTGTCAATAAAATAAAAATAAATAAAATTAGGATTTTTATCCGATTAATCGAAAAAATAATCGGCCAACTAATCGATTATCAAAATAATCGTTAGTTGCAGCCCTAAAAAATATCTTAATTTGTGTTCCGAAGATAAACAAAGGTCTTGCGGGTGTGGAACGACATGAGGGTGAGTAATTAATGACGTTCTGCATGCTGTTTTGTACCTCAGATCAAATTTAATTCAGATTCAGGAACTAAAATGGAAAGTGTAACTGCAGCAGCTGTGGTAACTGTGACGTTTGTCACCAGAGAGAAGTCTCATTTCACCAGAAGGTTGAGTTATGATGTTTTAATATTAAAATTACGATCTCAATAACTTAAAATAAAAAAAATAGAGAGAGAGATGTATAGATGAGTCAATTACAATAAGATAGAAAATCGATGAATATTTATTATGCCCAATTTAAAAGCCATTTTCAGTTTTGAGGAATGCACAACCTAGGCAGAGACATTGTCACGCAGCGTGAGATCTTTTAATAATGAAATTGTAGTCTCCTCACAACTTGTTGTCATCGAACTGCACTTTCATCCTGTTTCGATCTTTTGAGCGATCAATATTTGTCTATTTAGAGAACAGAAGACCCGTCATATACATTTAACAACAAGCTCTTGATGTGATTATCAGGCTTGCCGATCTCAGCGAAGTCCTTTTTGACAGCTACATCTCTAAAGTTTTCCTTTTTTTCTTAGACTGACAGGTCATCAGAAAATTCTTTTCTCTAGCCACCCGCCTCCAAAGTGAGATTGTGAAGTGATGTGAAAGATGAGGAGAGGTACTTTTTATTCAAGAGATATGTCATGCCCCTTTCAGGTCATATTAGTTTCATAGAGCCGTGAAATTTTGTGTTTTAAAAGCATCCACTCATCCACTTTGAATGAATTGTCAAGAGAGAGTAGTAGTTTAATACAACTTGCAAGCAATAATTTAAAAGGGATCTCTGACTGACTCATGTTTTAGATTGGATTTGGAATTTGTGTAGTGCCCCTACTGTTTGTGGTCCTAATCATCATCACAGCAGGGTCTAGGACTCAGCAAGAGGGAATTAATACACACCAACTGAATACAGAAGCAGCGAACAGTCTATAGCTTTCAATGTTATCATTTAATGGCAGTAAAACCATTCAAGTGGCAGTGGTTTGCAAGTCTCTCCTAACTAATGCATGTCATTAATATAATTCACTCAGAAAATCTTTGAGCTCTCCTCTGGGTGTCTATTTGATAAATATCAGTGCGCCTTTGTGATTTATGGAAGGAGTAAAGACTAATAACCTGCTTTGTTTGCTTTGCACTTGTGAATTGCTGACTCTTTTTATACATTCCCTCTTTTGATTAACACTTGTAGGTTCATTATCAAGTTGCAGAGTATATGGAGTACAACAAATGACTTCTTGTACACTCTGAAAATGTAATTAATTAAAAACTATTATTAATAATTCCATGTAATTTGTGCAGCTCACTTCTTACTGAGGCAGCGAGCATAATGCGCAGGAAATGTTGCGGAGACCTGGCAATGAAAAGACAAAATGGCACGCATGCATGAACAATAAATTTGGCTTCCGGAACCAAACCAAAGTGACTGTTCTCTTTGTGACTCTGAGACTTTGGAATTCCATTTCCTCCATATAAAAGACAATGCTGAGGACAATAGTTTAGTTTCAAATAAATGCCAGTTACAATTCTGATTCAGGCAAACAGTGGCTGATTGGAAAATTGGAAATGTTTGGAGGTGCCGTTGAGGGAATGAAGGAAATTAATGCATTCTTGATGAAATTCACAACTCCCTGTTCACCATCCAAAGCTAAGTAATGGAAATTCCTGTACTTTCAAAGCACATATTGAGTTTGAGGAAGAACTTTCTTCTTGACTGTTGAGTAAGTACGTTATGTAGGTATGCAGGTGTGTAGTGTAAAAAACATTCCCGGATGTACTGTGTCTGACATGTTGGCATCGTCCTGTCACCCTTGTGTTGTTTGATCAAAAACATTGGGATGCACATAATACCATCATCAGCTGGTTATAAAAATGAATGAATTAAAATAAATTATAACAGTCAATATTATATATATATATTTTTTTACATTTAGATGACCTCATTTAACAATCAGTTATTCTTCAAAACACTAATAACACTAAAAACACTGTTAAAGGCACAATATGTAAGATTTTTGCATTAACATCCAAACATATTATCCCAAATGTTTCCAAAAATATATTTCCATCACCCTGTTTTTATGCGCATTTTGAAGTATCACATTAGAAACAAGTGACACAAATGGCAATTTAAAAAAAAAAAAATCCTTAATTCGCAAAAAAGTTTTTACGCTCTTTTTGACTTGTGCGAAAAAGAGTTAATGGGAGATGGAAGCGCATTTGCTGAATACATTGTGATGCAGCGAACATTAAACCCAAGTGACCCAGGTGTTTCCGCTGATGGCGTTTTATTTACTGTTTGTTACTAGGTGAACAAACTACTGTTTGTTCGCTTTTTTTTTTTCTTTCTTTCTTTTTGCGAAACCCAGCTAATGTTTAAATCCAGAGAAATTAGCTATTTTAACCAGTGTAACATCCTCCTCATTGCGTCACCTGTCAGTGGCATCAGGTTCATGTTATCCTCAGTTGTAGCTTCTAGCACACAACTCTGTTGTAGTTTATAGCAAGCCACTCTGTTGTTGTTTCGCACAGTCATCATGGGCCACAATTATTTGTTATTGTTTGCAGCAGATTCTGTCGCCAAAGATATCTCCAAGAAACATAAACGTATGAGTTAATCAAATGACCCAAGGAGATTTTTGGACAAGAGGAGAAATAAAACGAGGATATATATACATATATATACATATTGGTGCATTCTGTGTGGGTAATGCTGTAACTATACATACTATTGCACTTGGTTCGTGCTTAGGTGATTAACACTTTAACAAGTCTGGTGAAGTCTATGAAAACTTTTTTATGCATTTTGGCTGTTAATTTACACGACAGCGGCATTTTGTGTGCCTGAAAACGCAAGCTTTTGAAAACAGTTTAAAAATGCAAGTTTCGGTCTCCATTTAATAGGGGTGTGACGAGATCTCGTGGCGCGAGATCTCGCGAGACTAAATGTGACGAGATTTCTCGTCAAGGCGAAAAGTAGTCTCGTGATGTTGTTGACATGTTAGGATGATTAGGAAAGAATATGCCACCGCTATGTTTACATTACGCCTCCACTGTCGTTTTGCTTTGTATGTACGTTGCCACCGCTCCAATACAGAGTTTTAGTAACGCGCGCGCGCGCGCGCATCAAACGCGATTTCAATACCCCACATTGAAAGCGGTCCCTGATGAATGTAAAAAGGCTGGGCAGTGTAGTTGTAACCATCTCTGCTCGTTCAAGAAAAATTTGGTCTTATTTGCCTTTGGTTCCATTTAGTTACCATAAAAATGAATAACAGTTTTCTCTTAATCTTATTAAGCACAAACTGTTTCATTTTTACATTAGTTAACCTGTGTGAACACAATGAATGACTATTTTTATTAACTAACATAAACAAAGATTAATAAATACTGTAGCAAAGATATTGCTCATTGTTAGTTGATGTTGGTTAAACATTAATGTTAATAAATGAGACCTTATTGTAAAGTGTTAACATTTTTATTTAACTGTTTTTTTTTATGATCAGTTTGTGGAAAGGAGTTCAGTTAGGAGGCAAAAGTTGTAGAAGCTCATAAATCATGTAGAGTGAATTGAAGAGACTGAAACATACAGAAGAGAGCCAGCAGTTGAGTTAGTGGCAAAACCTTTTACATTACTTGAGTATTGTTGTCTTTTACTGCATATGATAATTCATACCAAGAAAGTAGAACTGAAATGACATTCATTACGAGATGATTAGTTAAAACATTTCAAATACACCTGCAGAATATTTTTTCTAGTCATGTATTTCGCCATTGTGGATTTCATCTTGTCTCGTCTCATCTCGTGAACTGCAGTCTCGAGTCTCGTCTCGTCTCGTGAGATACCTGTCTCGTCTCCATTTAAACAATGTGATGACGTCATGTGCATGCACATTACATGTTCACTCTATAATGTTTCATCGCCATCTAATGGCCTGCCAGCAGAATACAGCGTTTTTAGTCATTTTCATGGATTCGTATGAATTGGGATCGTTTTGACAATGGTGTCGTCTGTACGCGGAAAACTCAAAGGAAAAGCTTCTCCGTTTTAACCATAACGTTGTCGTGTAAACGTACCTTCAATTCAATAAATAAAGTGACATATATGAGTAGTAATTAAGCATTAAACATTGTTACTTGCAGCTAATTCATTAGAATGAAATAAAATAATGTGATGAAACATAACGCGTGTATAAAATTTCATTACCTGATACATGAACATGATTTGTGAGTCCCGTCGGATTGATTTCCATTGGCAGTGGAAGTGAAGACAACTCCCATGATTCCACGCTCCTTCATAGCATCATCAAATTTGTTATTATGAATATGTAACCTCTAGTAGCAAAAATTACATACTGTGCCTTTAAATGTTATCTTTGGCAAATTTAAAAACGCACATCCATTTTTCATGCTGTACATTATACGTTTGTGATGCCTAAATTTTCTTGTTGCATATATGCTTAAAGGGGCTATGTAGAATTCAGAAACCCTTGTTATTAGTGACACCGCTGAATGTTATTCATGGCCCTGATACACTTTTTCGTTCTTCGCTTAGAAGTAAAAAGTTGGAAATACCTTTGCAGCAATACACTTTTAACAAACATCCCGAAGCCATCCACGCTGCTTAGAGCGATGTTAAGATGAAATATGTAAACGTGATGCATACTTTTCTCTCAATAACAAAATAAACAGACAACAAAAATGACAGTGGTGAGAAAGAGGCAGTTAAGAAAGCTTCTGATCATAGCGATGTAGATGAAGTCGCAACATCTCTGTGATTCAGTGGCATGTAGACAGATGAGGTCATTAAAATTACATGGTTATAGTTTGAATATAAAGTATATTTGAGACTATAGACTGTATAGATCTAGCAATGTGATACTTTAGTTTACTTTTCTTTGCATGACACATTGACATTAGAGTACAGAATTGCTCTTTGGGCATTATGCTACTGAACTTTGTAAGCATTTGTTTCATGTGTTATTGAGGTTTTCAGGAGCATGTTACAAGCTGTTCACACACTGGCGATACAAAAAGCGATTTAATGCATGGAAAATTCTTACATATAGCCTTTAAATGGTTGATTTTAGTTTTGTTTATTGTTTTATTTTTAATCTCTTTAACTTTAGGGGGATTATAGTTAGACCCCATAGAGGGACTGATATGCTCAATGAAGACCAGGAGTCAAAGTTGAAGTTTAATCAGTTGACCGAGAGTTTACTAAAGACAAAGTTCTCCACACTGCCAAAGGAAAATGAAAATAAGTTAGATAGATATACAGAATAGTAAGAAAATAGGTATAAATCAATTTATTTATTTATTATTATTAATTATTTTATTTGTTATTAATTCACTAATTCCTCTAGCTGTATCAGCCTCTATTTTAAAGGTGCTATCGAACGTTTTTTTACAAGATGTAATATAAGTCTAAGGTGTCCCCTGAATGTGTCTGTGAAGTTTCAGCTCAAAATACCCCATAGATTTTTTTTTATTAATTTTTTAACTGCTTATTTTGGGGCATAATTAGAAATGCGCCGATTCAGGCTGCGGCCCCTTTAATTGCTCGTGCTCTCCGCCCCCTCCCGAGCTCTCGACTCTATCAGTGCATAAACAAAGTTCACACAGCTAATATAACCCTCAAAATGGATCTTTACAAAGTGTTCGTCATGCATGCTGCATGCATACATCAGATTATGTGAGTATTGTATTTATTTGGATGTTTACATTTGATTCTGAATGAGTTTGAGGATATGCTCTGTGGCTAACGGCTAATGCTACACTGTTGGAGAGATTTATAAAGAATGAAGATGTGTTTATAAATTATACAGACTACAAGTGTTTAATAATGAAAATAACGACGGCTCTTGTCTCCGTGAATACAGTAAGAAACGATGGTAACTTTAACCACATTTAACAGTACATTAGCAACATGCTAACGAAATATTTAGAAAGACAGTTTACAAATATCACTAAAAATATCATGTTATCATGGATCATGTCAGTTATTATTGCTCCATCTGACATTTTTTGCTATTGTCCTTGCTTGCTTACCTAGTCTGATGATTCAGCTGTGCACATCCAGACGTTAATACTGGCTGCCCTTGTGTAATGCCTTGAACATGGGCTGGCATATGCAAAAGTTGGGTGCGTACATATTAATGATCCCAACTGTTACGTAACAGTCGGTGTTATGTTGAGATTCGCCTGTTCTTCGGAGGTCTTTTAAACAAATGAGATTTATATAAAAAGGAGGAAACAATGGAGTTTGAGACTCACTGTATGTCATTTCCATGTACTGAACTGTTGTTATTCAACTATGCCGAGGTAAATTCAATTTTTAATTCTAGGGCACCTTTAATAGTGTTTTTATAGTAACCTACTATAACTACTATAGCTACTACTGTAACCTACATGTACTTTTATAGTAACTTTTTGCATACTGTGTAGCAGGGAAGTATGCATGTTTGTTCATAGGGACTGTGCATCCATCCTTCCTAACAGACTTTAAAAACCCATTGATTACCCAAGTACAGCTTTCATCCAAAGCTTCTAATTTCCCTAATTTTTCTATGTTGTTCGTCTTCATCTGAAGGAGCATCTGTTCTTTGCATTTTTCTAGGAGACATCTGAAAAAACTGTGCACAGATGTCGTCAGGCAAATGATTTCCTTGCAGTATTTTATCAAGAATATAGCCAGCAGTTGTCAAAAGCAACTCTGGCATTAAAAGAGGGTGCTATATAGTGATGTAGTCTCAGCGGCCATGTGCAAGTAGCACTTACAGAGCTGGTAAATGGCCCTCGTGTGTGTCTCTCCCGCCCTAACATCCTCAGGGGACCGGCATGAAAAGATTGAAAGTTTGCGACAGATGTCAGAGAACGAGGAGTGAACTTGGATGCGTTCCTGCAAGAAGCTGAGGTTTTCAAGTCAAATGTTGCATATTTAATCCACCCTGACAGACTCCATGTGAGAATGTAGCCTGTCTTGCTGCTGAGAGAACTGCTCTTTTCTTTGTCGATTCCCATTTTCTCACTCTACAGTTGCTCTTGTTTATGTAGAATTATTTATTTAGAATTCACAATGGATCTATTTAATGCTTCTTTTTCGCTTTAAGTTGTTGGCTGAGTGAAACTGAGTTCTGGTGAATGCGCTCGGCTGTTAATATGAAACGCATATTTCTTACATTTTACAATTGCTTTAATGGCGCGCTCGGGGAGATGTAGTATTATGAGTCTTCCTGTATTGCTTTTATTTTGCGATCCTGTCAGAGCATTAATACAGAATATTAGATATGAGGTGAAATTTGTGATCTAGCTTTTGCCGCTATGAAAGTAGAGCACATTAGGGAAGCTATCCTGATGATAGGCATTGCCAATGTGCATTTTCAACCGTGAACAACCTGATGCTTGGGTGAAACTGTTGGAGGAATTATCTGACAGCAACAGCAGAATTATATATCATCTCTGGCCTCGGCTCATCCTGCCCACTGATATTCTGAAAATGCCATGGCCCTTTATGATTCAGCCACAGTGGAAAAAGAGCAGCAATAATGTTCAGGGCAGAGCAAATCCATCCACCCATGGGTTATTTATTATTAATGGCTTACATTTTGTAATGAAAGGGGAAATGTGACGGCTTGAAGTGTTTTAGAAGATCACGTTAAACATTTGGAATTGTGTTTTAGGAGTTGTTTAACGTGAATGCAGTTGTGTGATCGTGGTGGTAAACACCTATACCTTTACTTGAATCTTAGACAGATACGTTAGTAGTTAGTAGTGGTCAGTTGAAATGTTTGTTAGTGGCTGATATGAAAATCTAGAGAACAAATGGCCAGATTAAACATACTATATAGACATTTGGCCACATGCCTGTGGGCTCTACCAAGTGTAGGGGGACACCATGCATTTATAAAGGTTTTCATTAATGGGAGATGCTGCGCAATGGCAAAAAAAAATTGCACAGGCAGATTTCTCATATACTACTGAGATGTGTATATGTATATATTATATGGGGGTGTAATGGTACACAAAACTCACGGTTCAGTACGTACCTCAGTTTTGAAGTCACGGTTCAGTATGGGCTCGGTACAGCAGATGGGGAGAAAACTAAACATATAAGTGCTTTACTGAGCAAATTGTGAATCTGTCTTTAAACATATGCTATATACATAAATTATAACTAAAAGTGTCTTAAGGATAAAAAACAAATATGTGTCTGCTAATGCTATAAACTATGCAGGGAGCCCTTACTGGAACATAGTGTTGTCACGATACCAAAATTTTGACTTCGATACGATACCCAACTTAAATATCACGATACCGATACTTAAACGATATTATGGCAAAACCTAAAACAGCAGGAAAAGTAAATAAATAACACATATGACAGAACTTCTTTCTTCACCAGTGTGCAGGCTGGTACTTCTGGATTTGAGCTTCATTGCCATGAAGTTAGAGTTAGATTTAATATAATTTTTAATGTTTATTATTTTCATGCTCAATAAAATTGTAAATTATTTGCTGTTATGCTTTTTTTTTATATACATTTAGGTGTTTTTGACAGTAAGATTATTGTAAAAAATTATATTACTGTAAATAATTAGAGCAATGTTATTAAAGCATAAATTGGTTTAAAATAACTGTATATACCCTTCACATATTTATGAAATTTTAAATTAATTTTATTTTTGCAACCAGAATATCACTTATTAAACTTAGACTCAAAAATACACCTCTTTGCGGAGGTCTGCTTGCACGAGTAAAATAAATAAATAATACTCAATTAATATTTGAGAGCATATACATAACGCTGGTATCACATTCACTAACCTGTCGCTCTTTAAATTCTTTGTACAAATCAGGATGTTTGTCGACAAGATGCTTTTGACTCCCTTCGCTTGCGTTATTTTGTAACATCTTTTGCAGACGGGCTTTGTGGTGTCCGTGGGCTTGCCCTGACTGTCGGCAATGTAAGCAAAATAATGCCATATTTCGCTTAGTGCATCTGCTTTCTCAACAATTTGTGGACGGTCTGCAAGAGCACCTGTATTTGCAACCATACCTCTCGTTTCGCCACCATAAGGCCGTGTGTCCACCAGAGCGTTTTTTCCAGCTGCTAGCGTACTTTTTCAATTGTTTTCAATGGGAGCGCCGCGTTTTTTAAACGCCAGGAGCGTAACGAGGCGCTGAGCGTCTTTTTCACGCTCAAGCGCCGACAGCTCGGCGTTTTTTACCGGTCGCCTCGAGTTGAAGAATGCTCAACTTTGAGTAAAACGCTGCGCTCATCACTGTCACTTTTTAGCCAGCCGTCCAATCAGAGTGGAGGAGGGGCGGGACAAATACAACACCGACCAACTGTCACAACATTCTTGCTGTACAAAGACATCAACAAACAGAGAACGGAACAAAATGCATGAGAAATTAATATTGCTGGTCTCCGAAAATACATAGCAAAGTAATTTCACATTGTGTGAACATTTTAAGTCTGAAACAAATTACCTGCAAAATAGTTATAATAACAGTGCCGCAGAAATTAGCAACAAAGCGTCTCAACGGAAAAAAACGCTGCGCTAAGCGCTCTCAAGTCACAGTAGGCGTTTTAAGCAGAAGGATAAAACAACTAAAAGCCGTTGCGCATATGTGTCTGCTTTAGGAAATAATGCTATACCGATACTAATAAAATGAAGAACCGGACCGTTTTTAAAAGCAGGCGATACCTTTCTAGCCGATATATCTGCAACACTACTGGAACATTACTATAATAATAAAGTTTAACAGCAGAGCGCAAACTATTAGCCTAAAATCAGTTGTTATTTATTTTTAGATATAATAATCAACACTCAAATAACAAATTGTATGCAAATGTGTACATTAGGCAGTTTTTGCATTAACTTCTAAATCTAATTATAAATTTATGTTTTACTCCAATTCTTTGTTGACGTATAATCATTTTATACACAGTGGCTGTCATTTTCACGTCAGATTTATTTAAACATGTATTAAATAATCAAGACATCACTAATAAACTGCGTTTCCATAGCGGTCTAAAGTACCGTGAAGATAGTCCGGTGACGTAGGACTGCGCGCGACTTTCTAGTTCCCGCTGGATTTCGTCCTACGCATATAAGCTTAATAAAGCCTGATCCTAGGGCTGGACGATTATGACCTAAAATCAAAACTTTGATTAATTGAGCATTTTACCTCTATTAATGAACGATTATTTTATTTGTTTGGTTTTTTTTGTTTGGTTTTTTTTTGTCGTCATAGTTCACTTACAAGGTTTGTACTGTAAATATGCTTGACTATTAAAGGTGGAATATTTTTTTCCTAAAGAATGACGTGTTTTTGTAGGTAAAACCCGGAAGGGATTTAGCATTTTAGGACTTCCGGTTCCATCGACCTGAAGTCCATGGGTTTTTTAAATGGGTTTTTGCTAAATCTTTTGAAATAAGGTCTGTGGTTAACAAAGCCTCAATATTTTCACATTTTGATCTATGACATAAAACACACCAGTTATAATCCACTTGTGATTTTTTTTTTTAAACCTTTATTGTGTCTTAAAAACAGCGGTTGCTAACAAATTGCTAAAAGGGACTACTTCCTTTGGCTGGGACTTTAGACGTCATCATGACAAACAGGACATTTGGCAGCATTTCTCATGAAAAAGTGAATAAGTATTTATACATAGCACAGATCATAATCAGCGAGCATGTTTTTAGATAAAGTTGTTTTTTAAATAAAGTTTGAGGAAGCTTGGTGGTGGTGATGTTGATCCACGACCATGGTGTGCTGTAGTGTGTTTATAGCCTACCGTTACGTCAGTTAGAGGTTCTGAATTTTGGTTTTGTTTACTTTTCGATTAATCATCCAGCCATACCTGAACCTCATCGTCAGTCCATCGGCCGTATTTTTTTAAACTCAATTGTTGATTCGAATAGCAAACAACTGCACACACCGCACACACCGCAACAGACTTTTAAAAAAAACGATGGTTGAAATAAAATGCTGCGTGGACGGAGTCAACCAATCAGCATGTTCAGCGCGCAAGTCCCTCCCCCGAAAGTTCCGAAACTTTGAAAAAGTACTACCCCGTGAGCAGGTACTCTCAGAGGGGGATTTTTTTACCCGGAACTTCATTTAGACCCTGGTTCCTGCGATCGAAACACACCGAGTACCAACCCAAAGTTCCTAGTTCCTAGGTTAAGTTCCTGCAGTGGAAACATGGCTTAAGTTGACTGAGTGGATCTCTGAGCTCATGCAAGTGAGTGAGTGGAGGCGGGGCCAATTAGCATATTCATAGATCCACGTATACTAAATGAACCAAGGGTGTAGAGTTACATTCAAGCTATTTTAAGGCATGAAGATATATTTTTTTTTTCAAAGGAAAAAAGTCAATCAAGGATGAGTTTTAAGGGATAAAATTGACAACAGGGGGGACTCTAAAAAAAATACTTTTGAACGGTAATCTAAAGTATATGACAATAAATGAAAATAGCAATAATAATAATAATAATGATATAGCAATTGAAACCTAATGCTATATACAAGATAGATAGATGGAAAGAGTAGCATGTAACTAAATATTTTGTTATAAAAAAAAAGACCTAAAATGCTGCACAGGGACTTTTTAAGCTCTGTTAATTCATATTAAGCATCAAAAAAAAAAAAAAAAAAAAAAAAAATTGCTACATAAAATTGTTCTTTCCAATGGTCCATGAAAAGTAGAAAAGTTTAAGTGAGCATGTTGAATTATTCCCTGAACTCTGCAAGGCTGTGTGCACAAACAGTGTGACATTAAAAATAAAAAGACACATTTTATTTATACATTTTTTTTTTTTTTTTTTTTTTTTTCAGAAACAGAATTAATTAGATCCACAGAGCCACTCGTGCTGTTTAGGTCTAATGAGCTCACATAATCAGGTTACATTTACACATGACCTTTTGGTTCCCCTCATATTGCTCAATATTTCCTCATTTCAAAGTTATCTCTGAATTTTAATGTTGCCATGTCTAGATTTCTTTCCACTATTCTCTACGGCTATGTTTACCAGTCATCATCTTTTTACCAAGTGTTATATGTTAGTTGTCATCGCTGTCTACATTAATGAATTTAAAGATGTTTTCATCAGCCAGCAGATATTTCTAACACAGAGCCATTCATTTATGCATATTTAATTTATTAAATATGCCAAGAAATGAAACTTATTTTTGCCTATTACTTTTGGATTTTGGCACCATTTGTATGTGTATGAAATACTTACAACCTAATTCATAACGCTTGTATTTTTCTGCAGGCTTCTCAACAGGGTTTTTTTTTTTTTTAAACAGAGATCTACAGAGAACTGGACTCCATAAATAATTTAGTTACAAGCATACAGGGCCAGGGATAAAGAAGCAATATAGAATTCAAACCAACTATTGGCCCAGAGGTGTAAACATCAGCCTCATTAAAGAGTAATAGAAAAGAAGATTTCACAGGTTGCAAATGGACTTGTGAAGTAGTGAGAAGCAAATACCTTTTAACCTTCATATGAGTTAATCTGGAGTTTTAATGCACACATTCATGCCTCTGCTCTGATAATGTCAACTGAGGAGCGAATAAGTAAAAGGAGCAATTAGAAACTGTTCCAAGGACAGCTTAATGGCCAGAAACCTGCCGTATTCTCAGAAGCCGAAAGCTCACTCCCAATGATTTCACTGGCATGAAAAGTCATCTCTCCAACTGCCATTTTGACGCTCAATATCGATTTTGAGGCTCCTCTCAAAGCAACTCTCTTCTCGGGATCAATGGAAATGTAATTTAAGAGAAGCTACTCCTGCTCTAATGAAAAACTTTGCAAAATACATGTGGTCCAGACAGAAGTCCCACAGATTAAAGGCGAAAAGATTCTCTTCTAATCAGCCGGCTTTTAACTCCCTCTTCTAAATCTTAAAGGACTTAACACTTAACATTTACATTAGAAAGTCATGGGCTTTTAGACCATTGCCTGTGTGTTGCAGACAGTTTTGTCAACATGTTAAATGGATTGATGATGGAGACCTCATTGTTGTGGCCTGATGTTTTCTGTTTGATTTCATTCCAGTGCCCCTCATCACTGCAAAAGGAGATGATGTGGAAAGTCCTGAAAAGGTAAGGGTTAAAGCATGTTAACTGTTGTGTAACAGAATATGACAGCAGTTTGATTTTGATTTGTAGATCTGTAATATATCCTGTTCTTTTGTTTGTATGCTTCTAATGCTCAAGACCCATTACCCTTTGTACAAGTTTTGTTTCTTCAGCAATATAAATGCAAGCTTTAGCTATAACACTTTCTGCTGAAAGTGCACCAATTAAAACCAAGCATATGGTTATTATCCACAGCATTCCTTATGAACTTGATTTTTAGGTGGCAAGACAATATAAAAGTACTGTTTTCACATAAATAATTGCATTATGTGACAATGTATTGTGCATTAGGGCTGCATGATATTGGGGGAAAAAAACTGACAATGCAATATTGTGTTTTTCTGCAATATGAAGTTTCACCAGATGAATTGAATTACTCTATTTGAAAATAATTAATCCTAAAATTATTGAGGTGATTTTGTTAGGAAGTACATCTGAAAACCTTGGGTGGTCATACATAAAGAGTTTTAAAAAAAATCTGTTTCCACTTAAATTTTCAAAGGCCACGTTCACACTGGTTTTTGACCAATTCAGTGTGACTATAAAATAAGAATTTATTGTGATTATTACTGAATATATATTTAAAAAAAAAAGAAATATAAGTTTTTGACTGGAAGCAATAACAGTTCGTATATACGGGAAGAAGGAGGCGGGAACCGGCGAACATTCAACAAAACTTTAATATATAAATAAACAAAGAACAAAACGAAAGTAATGACACAAACATAATAAAACGTAAAATAAAGTCCAGGCCTGGTCCTCTCTCGTCCTTCACGGTCGTCGCTCCTCCTTTTATGCTCCCGGAGCTCCTCCGTAAGACTCAATTGCGCCTCTTGCCCGTTATCACTTGACCGGCCTCGCGCCGTTTATGGCTCTCGCCCGCCCTGGTCGCCACATACCCCCATCGCCCCTGCAGACCGGGGGGTACTCCCGAGACTGCGCTCTACTCCGCTCCCTTGGACCGCAACCCCACCTCGTCCCAGGAACACGGCAACCTTTCACAAGGCTCCAGTACCACCGCCTCGGGCAGCCTCTTGCGGTCTTCACTCCCGCGCTGCCCGAACTCCGCAGCACCGTCCTTCACGGTCGTCGCTCCTCCTTTTATGCTCCCGGAGCTCCTCCGTGAGAGACTCAAGTTCCCTCATGGCTCTCACCCGCCCTGGAAGCACATATATTTACGTTTGATATATTGTGCAGCCCTATTGTGCATGACTTTTAATTCCCTATGATGTTTTTACATATTTCAATTTTGATTATAAACATTGCATTTACATTATGCATTAGTTATGCAAAGTGACTTACATTGCATTCAAGTTATATATTTGATCAGTCAATGAATTTGGTGTTGCTACTTAAGCTCTTTGCTCTAACGGTCTGAAGCAAATTATGAAATATACCACCAAGATGTCAGTAAATTAAAATTCAGTTGTTATTAGGGGTGTAACAGCACACAAAAATTATGGTTTGGTACATACCTCAGTCTTTAAGTCGCGGTTCGCTATAGTGAAACAGTGGTTTGCTGAACAAATTGTGTCTCTGTCTTTAAAGGTCCCGTTTTTCGTGGTTTTTTGAAGCTTTGATTGTGTTTATAGTGTGCAATATAACATATGTTCATGTTTCGCGTGTAAAAAAAACACAGTATTTTTCACATAATTTACTTATCTGTATACCGCTGTTTCCAATGTCATAAAAACGGGCTGATGACTTCCTTGTTCTATGAAGTCCCTCCTTCAGAAATACGTAACGAGTTCTGATTGTGCCAGCGGTTCCTGTGTTGTGATTCGACAGCAGCTTAGCGCTCCTTGCCCGGAAAGGTCACGCCTCTTACCATAACGTGGAGATGCACGCGCTCAGTGTTATTGTAAACATGTCTTTAATTTTACCCTATCAATTTGAGCCGGAATCAGACCCGGTGATTGGACTGCGGGATGAAAATAACAGCGTTTCGACGACATGGCGACAAACACACTCTACAAACGCAACTCTTGTGTATTCCTGTGGGTGGAGGTTAGTCAAAAAACTGTTTTAGTGACGTCATTAAAGAAGGAAGTAGAGGGATGTAGTCCAAACTGGCCGTTCGATGTAGGCGACTTCTGTTAAATAAAATATCTCGCTTGGCATTGAACTTTGAGCTTTAAAATTTTACAGATTTTATTTATACTCTAACAACAACATTACACACTAACTAAAGTTTCAAACATGGGATCACGAAGAACGGGACCTTTAAATAAATTAAATTATAATTAAAAATTTCTTAAGGATAAAAAAATCTGTCTCTGCTAATGCTGTAAACTATATACAGGGAGCACTTTCTTGCATATTACTATAATATTAGGTTAATAACAGCAGAGCCCAAATTCTTAAAGTTGCTATTTATTTTTAGTTACAATCACATAACAGCAGAGCATTAACTTCTAAATCTGTTTCTACTCCAATTTGATGTTAAAATATATTCATTTACACAATGGCCATCATAACTTGTTTTCATGACAGGTTTATTTAAACATACATTAATATACATTAAATAATCAAGACAGGTAAAGTCAAATTTAATGAATATATAGGCTAATATAGTGCATATAAGTAGCAAAAGAGTTAATTTCTCTAGCGAACTAACAAGCTGGACGCTGAATGGCATTTCTGAGGTAAATGCTGCGTGACATTGTTTACAAGCTGTTTCACTGATGTCTTTCTGCACTGATTATGATTACACGACATACGTTTCAGTAAGTTGTACTGTATCTTTCAACATACTATAAGATGTTCATAAAAATATTAAAGAGGAAGAGATGATGCGCCTGTACAGTGATCTGTCACGCCACATCTAAGAGCGACAAAACCGCATATATTTCGTGATAAAATGGACAGAATTTGAGGGATGAGACTTAGTTTTTTTATAGAAAATAAACACTGAGCTTATTGTGATTATTGGTGGTTAATGGGCTATACAAGTCTGTATTCATTGCGTACCGAATCGACAGATCGGTACGAATATGTGTACCGTTACACCCCTAGTAGTTATGCATTGGTCAAATCACATTGTAATATCCATATTCTGGAGTTGAATGGGTTGCAAACTGCAGAAAGCAAAAAGTCAGCTCAACAGTTATCTGTCACAACATGCTGTTTATTATTGGTTATCCTTAGGGTTGCGCCTCTTGGCCACTAAGTTAATTTAATCTCTGCATTTTAATCAATACTTGTTTCTTATTTGGTAGTAGATCCATCTTCAACTTGTCAGGCTGTGTTGTTGTCTTGCAATAAGCATTATATTGACTTTGTATAACTCTAAGGGACTTTGACAGGGGCCTTCACAGCTAAAATGCTGGGCATGATCCCTGCCGCAAGTAACATTCTTCTCTTTTATTGCGTCAGCCATTTCTGCTTTCTGCTGATAGGTTTCACGGTTAATGCATTCGTTTTCTGGTGTAGCTTTTGTTGAGTTTTAAGCAGAAATGCCACTGACATTCTGGGTCAGGAGAGGGAACGAAGGACAGAGAGGAGGAGAAAGAGGAAGTGAGCACATTAGAGTTCGTGGATAAGATGAAATATGCTTGTGTTTAGACCTTGGCCAGGGTTCAGATGTGCTTGTACATCTTGGGTTTTTAGCAATTTTCCTTTCCTTTGTTGATATTTCCTGATATAACCTTCTTTTTTTTTTTTTTAAGAGATGCAATTACAAGTGAAATAGAACAGTTTGTTCGATGTTACCCTCACTATGGTTGAAGGTTCACATAGAAAACCACGTCATTATTTTTTATCAATACCACGGTGGACATTTTAATGAATAGATCCCTCTAGGTCCTTTCAGGCAGATGGAGAGAAGAAATAGACTTGAAATAGTTGAGAAGCCTCACTTGATTTGCACAGCAGTGGGATGACAGGATGGACAATTGTTCAGGCCCTCCTACTGTTAAATCAATGCTCTTCAAAGACAGCACATCCTTGTGCTCATGGGGTGAGAGGATTGACTGGTTGCAATCAAGGATCCAAATGAATGTTGCTGTCATTGAAGTTTCTCTTTCTCTGCCATTTCTTTTTGTGTGTTTAGGGCTGTCAGTCAACTATATCGAATTGAATATAATCGAAATAATTACATGATGTTATAATTTTATTTAATAAATCACAATTGAATGAGTATATCAATATTTGCTGAGAAATAATTTGATGACATTCAAAGCATTCAACAGACATTAAAAAGAGTTTTAGATGTTAGTATATTGTGTTTTATTTGCTTATAATTGACCATAGGCCTATCATGGGTGTTAGATGAGCTTTGTTCTGTAGCATCTTGCACCAAAATGCTGAATATTTAACTTTTTTTTTTTTTGGCTATGTGTCAAGTTAAAAACTATACTGTTGATTCTTTTGTAACAGCTGTTTTTGAACATGAGCATGTTATGTTTGTAACCGGCTCTGTAATCTCATTTTGTGCTGAATGTTCTCAGTCAGAAGATATGATTAAATACATAAGTTCATTTTAACACATATAATAAAATATATAATTAAAATAGAATTTATTGTACTAAATTAAAGGGATAGTTCACCCAAAAATGAAAATTGTGTCATTAATTACTCACCCTCATGTCGTTCTACACCCGTAAAACCTTCGTTCATCTTCAGAACACAAATTAAGATATTTTTTGAAAAACTCCAATGGCTCAGTGAGGCCTGCATTGAGAGCAAGTTAATTTAGACTTTCAAACACCCAGAAATGTACTAAAGCAGTGGTTCTCAAACTTTTTTCCCAGTGGGCCGCACAATGGTCCAAGTGCAAGTCTCACGGGCCGCATATAATTTACATATGACGTCACCAATGCAAACCAATCAGATTTAATGTTATGGTATTAGCAGATAATACTATTATTATACGTAGATGTTGCACACAATAAATAACAAATAGAAACTAACTTACTGACATTAGCTTTACAATAATTATCAGTAATGCTCAATGAACACACAAACTGTATATACAATCACTTTAAGTTGCTATTTAATTCTGTATGACTGTATGACTCTCTTCAACAGCATCGCAATAGTCACCAAACAATCACATAAACGCCTTAATAAGCAAATGTTACTCAGCTCTTTTTACAAACAACACTGAGCTCACTGTAGGCTAATTATCTCTAATGATATCAAGCTTTCTGTCATGTCGCAATCCCTCGCGCAGCATCGGATCCGCGCGCGCACGCAGAGTTGGGCTCATTCCAGCCGCGGGTGCACTGATGCGGTTATTTTTACTGATTTAAAATAGACCAAACAAACACATCGAATTCACAGTTCAGTCTTTTGAAATTGTAGGTTTTGCTTGTCAAGTACTTTACTACAGAGCAAACAGGAAGGCTGCCCATCTCGCTCATTAACAACTGATTCTTCCATTCTTCTTACCTTTACTGCTGATGCTGCGACTCTTCTTGTTTGCATGTGTTCCTTCATTTTATGTTTCACTTTTTTTTTTTTTCCTTTTAATAACAAATTTGACCATTTTGAGGCTTAAATTTACAAAATTAAAGGGATAGTTCACCCAAAAATGAAAATTTGATGTTTATCTGCTTACCCCCCAGCGCATCCAAGATGTAGGTGACTTTGTTTCTTCAGCAGAACACAAATGATGATTTTTAACTCCAACCGTTGCCGTCTGTCAGTCAAATAATGCTAGTGGATGGGAACTTCTACTATAAGAGTAAATAAAACTTGCATAGACAAGTCCAAATTAAACCCTGCGGCTTGTGACGACACATTGATGTCCTAAGACACGAAACGATCGGTTTGTGCGAGAAACCGAACAGTATTTATATCATTTTTTACCTCTAATACAGCACTATGTCCAACTGCATTCATCACTCGATTCGTTTGGTCTGATCGCGCTCTGACAGTGGCAGTGATGTCTCGCGCATATACTTCAATGAGAGCGAGACATCACTGCCGCTGTAAGAGCGCGATCAGACCTTACTAACGAGTGCTGCACGCGGTTGGACATAGTGGTGTATTAGAGTTAAAAAATGATATAAATACTGTTCGGTTTCTCGCACAAACCAATCGTTTCGTGTCTTAGGACATCAATGTGTCGTCACGAGCCGCAGGGTTTAATTTGGACTTGTCTATGCAAGTTTTATTTACTCTTATAGTAGAAGTTCCCATCCACTAGCATTATTTGACTGACAGACGGCAACGGTTGGAGTTAAAAATCATCATTTGTGTTCTGCTGAAGAAACAAAGTCACCTACATCTTGGATGCGCTGGGGGTAAGCAGATAAACATCAAATTTTCATTTTTGGGTGAACTATCCCTTTAATGGCTACTGTTTGAATTCTTCCTAAGCGCGCACTTGTGTTTGTTTCATTAACTGAGTAATTGCGTCATTAGCCTACATTGCCTGATGTCTGAAAATAATAAATACTCACCAAAATTATTTTATATGACAAATAAAGCATTATAGCTCATTTATATTTATTTAATTCACTTTAATTTAAATTTTAAAACAAAAATAAATTGTATGCTATTATTATTATTTTATTTTTTTTAAATGTGGTCGGCATATCGCTCCGCATTTACATTTGTGACGGGCCGCAGGTTGAGAACCACTGCTCCACACCCATTCAAACGCTTACTGCAGTGAAGTGTCATGTCGCGCGTCTCACTGGATGTCATGGCAACTGAATCACGGAGGAAAACTATCTCGCCTTCGCTTTAATTTCGGACCATCTCCAAAAAGACATAAAACACTAAACAAATGATTTTGACATGCGTTTATCAAAGTAGGAAATCCAGACTTTTAATCCCTTACACACAATTACTGCTGTTGAAATACGAAATGGAGGCGGGTCCGGATTGAATTCCCTCCGGGTCCGGATCCGGACCGGAGTCCGGACTTTGAGAAGTGCTGTACTAAAGACATATTTAAAACAGTTCATGTGACTACAGTGGTTCAACCTTAATGTTATGAAGCGACGAGAATACTTTTTGTGCTCCAAAAAAAACAAAATAACAACTTTATTCAACAATATCTAATGATGGGCGATTTCAAAACAATGCTTCCTGAAGCTTTGAAGCTTTATAAATCTTTTGTTTCGAATCAGTGGTTCGGAGCGTGTATCAAACGATCTCAAACTGCCAAAGTCACATAATTTCAGTGGCTTCGTTATGTCATAAGTTTTTCGAAATTTCAATGATTCATGTGACTTTGGCAATTTGATACACGCTCCGAACCACTGATTCGGAAAAAAAATTTGTAAAGCTTCAAAGCTTCATGAAGCAGTGTTTTTTGAAATCGCCCATCACTAGATATTGTTGAATAAAGTCGCTATTTTGTTTTTTATTCACAAAAAGTATTCTTGTCACTTCATAACATTAAGGTTGAACCACTGTTGTCACATGAACTGTTTTAAATATACAATTTTATAACATTAACAATTTGAGAAAGTAAAAAAAAAAAAAAAAAAAACAGTTCTTGTTGTATTATTGCATTCTTCAGAATGACGTCTTTTGTGTTCTGCAAATTAAAGAAGATTATTTTTTTGGTAAACTATACAATAAAGACCCATAAGTCTTGGGAGACCTTAAAGACTTAAATTCACTTTAAATACAGAGAATTCCAGATAGGCCGCCAGATAGGCACACCATGTTTGTGCAGGAGAGTTGTTGCATGCAAATTTTGTTGTTGGGCTGTACACTTATCCTTGCTCTTGGATACAGGTCAGGGATTACAGTTTGGCTTGAAATATGGAGAAGAATCCACAACCTGCAAGTCATGTGATTTACAACACATCCAACACCTCATAAAAGATATAAGCTAGCTGCAGTTTTCATCTTCAGCTTTTCAATCTTGCATGACCTTTGCTGTCAACCTTTTTCTCAATAACCGGCCACATTGGTCATGCAGCTCGAGGAGAGGCGCTGGACTCGGAATCTCAATGGCTCGGGGAACAGAGGGCAAATGAGACTCAACGGGTCACGGTGTGTGCTGGAATACTCTTCCATATATCATGAAAACTGAGAGAGCAAACCAACCTTGGCCTGTGTATAGAAAAAATGAAAGGCGGGTACAATCAAGGATGTTTCCGAAGATTTCCTTGATTGAATTGCTCTTGGAAGGCGAGCACACACATTAAACCCAACTCCAATTAAGTTCGGCCCTGTAATTTCAAGCAGCCTTGCCCATGTGAAACGACTGGTGATTCTTTTTTACCTCTTCAAACAGGTTCAGTCCTGTCAGTGCTAGTTTTGCTGAAGGATATTGAGAGCCACCTGGCAAATGTCACTCAAGCTACTTGCTGCTGCTTGCAATCTCGGCATGCTTGGACTGGCAGTTCTAGGCTTCGCCATCTGTGCCGAACTGTCCTTTCTGATGATCTCACAAAATCCTGCAGAAGAGAGTTTTTGATGTACTTGGTAGCATTAGGAATGGTGAAGGAACAGCACTTTTCTGGGCTTACATGGTTTCCTGCAGGAGGATGAGAAACGGCTATCATGAGGGATTATCATTAGACTCGTTCCTCAGATCAGGGGCAAACTGACTCCTCCAATGAGCTTTGCGACAACAATTCCTTAAACCACAGGATATATATGGGACAGGATGGGAAGTTAATTCTCTCTCTGCGACTGGCCATTGAATAGTAATTGGTTCTTTGACAGTTGTACTAGTGGCAAAAGGGGCTCTGGCAGCCCTGAGATACCACAGTGTGTAGAATTTATTATATTCTCGTATGACCTTGTGAAGCAAGAAAAAAGATTTTATGAGTCCCACATGTGTCTTGTGCTTTTTATTTGATATTCTTAGCACTGCCCACATGCAGCCATTCTCTTATGGGTGCATTGTTTTTGTCTCTGTTATCCCCTGTGTACACATGTTGGTGGGTTGAGTTCTTCTTGGATTGTCCTTCATTCTTTTTCATTTTTGTCTGTTGACGATAATTTCGCAGCCTTTTGTGTTTGGAGGTGTGCTCCAAAGAACAAACCTTCCTTAAGCCCTGGGTATACTTAGTTTTTTACTCTTACGCTAGTGTATGCGCACAGTTGAACGCACAGCTTTGGAAAGTATACTTCATTTGAACGCATATACAGGTGTTGCACAGTTTTGTGCAACCTCTCGCCACGAGTTACAACCCATGTAAATATATTTGTATTATTTCATGCTAGAGTTGTACAAATGAGGGTACTTTCTCTAATGCTGGATTCACACTATAAGATTTTTAAACTCTTAAAAGATTTTCAAAATGTGAGAGACCACAAACATGAGGACAAAATCCTATATTTAACTGTTTTGCTCCTCTAGTGTGTGCTATGCCATGATGTGACAAAGACAGCACACCACACGCAAGCAGATTTTCAACCAGAGTCCCGTCTATGAACAAGGGAAATCTTGCAAAATCTCTCGAGACTTCAGAATAAACATGACGGGCGATAGGCAGGAAGAAATTGCTGCTTGATGGTGTTTGGAATAATTCTGACAGAAGATTCACGTAAAAAAAGAAAAGAGTTTGGGTGAAGTCATTGAGACGGCGGTACATTGGTCTTTACTTTGTGCTTAACCTGACTGTGTTTGTTATACTTCCGTCCTCTGTCAGCTCGCTCTCTGATTGGATATTGTTTCGTTTCACATGATAATCTCTAGAGCGTGTGCACGTTTGTCCTCGGGGTTCCCCCCCTCATATCAGGATTTCTGATTGTAAATATTCAACATGTTGATTCTCGATCGGGGCGGCTCCGACGTTCTTCTGAACAGATTCAGTCATCCTTAACACACCTTACACCACAGGAAAACCTGATAAGATAATCTGTAGCACCATCAAGATAATAGGGACATTACCTAGGATTGTCAGAAGGGGAGAAATCAGCCCAAAATCAGCCTGATTATCTTGTGTGTGCCCAGCATAACCTCTTCGCACAATCTCTCGTCTAAGTAGGCCTCCATTGTCACTGTAGCTTGCATGCGTTCCGTTTTTTTCCGTTTATGCAGTTTTTCTTTGACTACCTTGTGAATCGACACCCCCCGTGCACGGTTGTCACCTTGTGGATAAACTAATTACTGCAAAAAAAATTAAATGCGCATGTGTGACCTGCGTGTGTACAAGTATGCACGGTTACAACAATCCGGCAGTGCACATGCAGTATGAGCATACTCTTCTGATGACGAAGTTCACGTCACGCACTCTATGCTGACTCTCACATATGCGTAAAAAGTGTACTATACTTTGGGCTTTAGGGTTCTTTTTAGGGACATCCTTATTGGTAAAAAAAAATAAAAAAAAAATGTGTTGTTGTTTTTTAATTAAAAAAATAATTTAATTATTGAAATGCAATGTTATTCAGGAATTTGTAGTTTTTAGAATGGTTGGGTTTTATTGGGGAGGGAATTGTTATTGTAGTATGTACATACTAATAGAGTAGATTAGTATATAAATATAATAGATTTTCAGTTTTAATTTTAATTTTAGTTGTTTTAGTACTTATGTGCTTTTGTCATTTTTACATTTTATATTAGCTTTAATTTAACTTTAAATTTCAGGGTTTTTTTACTTGTTCATCTAATATTATATTACTTCAGCTTCATTTCAGTTAACAAAAAATATTTTTAACATTTTATATTTAAAGATTTTATAACTATTTAATGAGCCACCCATGCTTGCCATTATTTAAATAGTATTTCCATTTAGTCCCCTAGAGTTGCCTATATAGCAACTCAAATAATAATCAGAGGTTATGGAATGAAGTAATGCCGGCTCATGCTTGCTAGCACCTCAATAGCATTGTCTGGCCCCCTATAGTTAATAATTTAACTATACAACAACTTGAATAAAGCTGAGACAATAACCCGAGGTTATTGCTAGTACCTGCTCCATGCTTGCTATTAGTTTAATAGTATTTTTGTAATAGTGATATAGTGAATGCAATAGTGAATGCAACTGCTTAACAACTTAACTAAAGTCAAGCAGTTAGTCAGAAATCTACAATCCTACCTGATGTGATCCATGCTTCATCTAATCTGAGGTCTAGTATGTACTTAACCATGGACGCAGATTTGCGGAGACATAGACAACGTAATCTACTGGAGTCAATAATTTCAGTGTAGGTCAGAATAAAATCAAATGTAACAATTTATTATTAGTTAGGGAAATGTATAATGCCAATTACAAAATAAATTTGAAGGCAGTCAATACAAAACATAAAATGCTCAGAAATAAAGAGTAAACGATGCTTTCCTGACATCTGAAAGCTACATAATGCTGAGTGTAAGACACTAAGCATTACGGGCTGATCTGGTTACAGAATCGCCTTGAGCCTTTTTGCAACATTTTTTAAATACCCAGACCAAGACAAAACATCCTTCAAATAGAGGCATGAACTATCAGTTGGAATTTTTATCAGTTGGGTAGTTTTTACCTTTTTGTCTTTAATATGCATTAAAGACCCTGCATGAGAACAGTAAGCAAAATATCTCTGAACTCTCTAACTTGTAGTCCATTTCTCTGGACATGAGACCATTGTACCAGTCGCATTTCAAATGATACCGAACATGAATGTTAATTCACTTGAATTGACATAGAACATTATATTTTTAATGTAATAATACTGAGTGAAGGGAAGAGAAGTGGGACAAATGTGAAGAAAGGACAGGAGGGAAAGAAGCTTTCCCGCATCTTCACTCTGTGGGGTGTAGAGAATTTCCCAGTATGTGTCTGTATTGTCTGTATCTCAGGAGATCAAAGTATCTGAGGTTCTTCTAGCTTACAACACTGGGAAGGAACAGCACTTTTCATAACTAATTATAACTGAAGCCTATCCCCAAAAGAAGACATCTTTAAATTTGAAATTGGCTGATAATAAATTAAATGCATTTATAAATAATTATTAGACAATTAAAAGTCCCCATTTAGATATGTGAGTGTAAAAAAATAGAGAGATTGCTGGTAGATGATAAAGTGGGAATGTGAACGTTATAATTTTCCAGCCCTGAAGTAGACTTGGAATAGAATACCTCACAAAAACACACTCTCTGCAAACTGCTGTTTTGGGGTTTTAGAGACAGAAGTGGAAGAGCATGACTGTAGTGTAATTTTAATGTGTTCAAGGTCAGGGTTGTGTAGAATCCACAAGTAGCATGATACAACCTCCTCCTATACTCGATTGTATTTAAACTGTCATCAAGACGACAACTGTTGCAATGGCCCATTTTCTCCTGTTTAGTCTGCTTCAGAAAGTATATGACGAGGAGAAACCCTTGAGCTTGATGATAAACCACAGAGCCTAATTAAGTCAGTGCCTTCTACCCACCCCTGGCACTGATTTAAATCAGTTCTGATGTGGTCCTTTCTGCCCATGCATAAATTTTCCTCTCATTGAAATCAGATCAAAAATCTGACTAACCGTGCAGACGTTTTGCCTGGGATCCTGTTATCCACTTTCTTCAAACAGATTAGTCCCCTGTTGGTTATATGATGAAAATGGAAAGCATGCGTGTAAATCAGAACTTTCTGTGTGGATATAGGAGCTGTGTGGCACAATATATGGTGATCTATGACTGTGGTGGGGAGCAGAAGATGTGCACAGTTTGATCAGAGGTGACATGCCTCATGACATACTTTCATTTTAAATGAATATACAAAAAGAGGAAATTGGGATGGGTTATTTTTTTTAGTGGTGGTTCTCTACGGGGGTTGAATATAGACACACAACCTCTCATAAAGGCTTTTAGCATGCTTACAGTCAGTTAACCCTCTCAAAGGAGTCGCATGACTAAATTCATACCCATTAAACCACCACCTCTACAGCCATCAAAGCAGCACTTTAGTTTTTTTTGGTACAAATTCACCAACCAACAGTACATTTCAAGACAATACTGTCGGATTTCAAGTCGCCTGGTGTGAACAGAGTTCTTATTATTATGCATGGTCTCTAGGTCTTTTTTTTTTTTTTTTTTTTTTTTTTTGAGGACTTATAATTAATAAAAGCCTATAATGAATAAGCCAGCCTAATTATATGGGGCTTTCTGATGAACTAGTCATTCAGACAGCCCACTGACTAGTTGATTTTAAAAATATGTAATTTTGTGAGAAAGAAAGCAATTTTTCTGGCCAGAACCCACTTATTTAATATAGGTCATGAACTGCATTTTTTATTTTATAATGTTCTCTGAGGTCCACTTATAATGTTATCAAGATTTTTACATCAAAAACCATCCTAATTTAGATGTAATAGCCTATTTTCTATCCTCTTTTTGACTTCTCTCTTTGAAACACTGTTCTGATAGGCGTGCCACATTCAAGACTTGGAAGTAAACGGCCACTGCTATGATTGGCCAACAGTTTTGCATATTAAAATAATTTTTAATGGCCCGCCATTATATCTTGAAAACTTACATAGTTGAAACATTTGACAATGTGAAACATTTATGCTTATTACATATGCTTTATAAGTCTTGGTTGTGGCAACTAAAGTTAAAGTACTGGAAGTTACCACAGTTATAAATGACAAAGCAGGGCTCCAGACTAACATTTCCACTGGTTGCACTGGTGCTACCTACTTTCTCAGTTGGTTGCTCCAGCACATGATTTGGTCGCACCTTTTTCTTGTTCTTTTTTTTGCTACAACATGGGATTAATCCATGCATGCTGATGAATATAGTTGTCTTAATCTGCATACCCTAGATTTGCACAGCAGGTGGTGCTTATGGAAGAGCAGTGATACAGCGTTTCCTTGGTTACCGCTGTAAACAAAGCAGCACTGCGCTTATAAATAGCTACTTTATTCGGAGGTAAGACGAAAATAAAATGCCACTGCCATCAAAACTTTCAGAGTTCTTTTCAGAGTTCATATAACCCCTCACCCCAAATTCAATATCTATATTTTCTTCCTAAATTTCGATCATCGTGAACAGTGAGCTGCTCTGCCTGCTACAGAATTTTCTTCTTCTTTTTGCGTCCGTCTTCAGCATCTCTGGCCTCTTGTTAACGGCCATTTACAGACTCAGTCATGATGTGTGCTATTAACCTTCATCACTGACCCAGTAGCTCCTGAAAATAACAGAAAAATAAATACAAAAAAAATACAGTACAGACACTAGAGGAATGTAATGTATTTTTGTACTCATATTTCTGTTATTTTCAGGAGCTACTGGAACAGTGATAAAGATCTACCAATCAATTGCAATCGACGGGTTGGCGAGTCGACCGGTCAAAAATTGTCTGAATATAAACACTTATTATAGGCGTACCATAGTGATTCAGGATAAGACAAAAACGTGGTTTGGAAAATGGATTCATGATGTACTCGTTCATTATATAAATTTTGTTCATTTTGAACACAAAAAAGTTACGGACTGCAGCAGCTGCTGATACAATGCCATTCTGTTGCGCACGCACGAATTTAACTGAGTGCATGACCGTGCATTCGCACAAATGCTACCACATCAAATTTTCATTCTCAAAAAATGGTCGCATATGTTTTAGTTGCAGTCTGGAAACCTGCAAAGGATAACTTACAGTGTTTAGTGTAAATTTAATTATGAATGAACGTGCCATTGTTTGTCGCATTGTCATTCTTATAGTATATTCATAGTTCATCCTTTTTGATAAAGTGAAAAACTTATACAGTCATTTGCAGTGTCGTGTTTTAAATAAAATGAAACGTGTTGTAATGTCTTACTGATGACAAAGATGTTGCTCACTGAAGCTTTTATTCAGGATTACAATGAATGGTTTAGATCAAAACAATAACAAAAGCAGCATTCTCTACGTGCTTTCTTCCATCACAACTATTCACAGTTTGACAATGATTCTACAGTATAAATACCCAGTAAATATCAAATGATCTGTATCAGACAAACCAATAGTGACACATGGTATTGTACTCACAATTGTGTGTTGCAACATTGCTGTCATATCCAATATAGTCGCCACTGCATCATCTTTTATTTTCGGTTAGGGTTAGGGTTAGCTGAAAAGCTTGCGTCGAACTTTGTCTTGTTTAAAAACAAATGCGCTGAATGAAGCGAACAAACAAACATTTTCTTACTGACATAATCTTACTGGAACTTTCGTTAAAAATAAATTTCATCCAAAGTTTCTTAAAGAGAGAATCATTATGGCAATGCAAAAACTCCACAACTTTTCCACAACTTGACACTGCAAAAGTCTTGTGATCCTCAAAGGCATCTCTATAATTTTGTTTAGTCATAATTTAACTTCTTAAATCTAAAATCTTTTAGTCTGTGCTGTTTTCTGTTGATGCATGAACAAAACTTTGATACTTTTAACATGAAGCAAAATCTCACCTTTAAAATTCTGTCAATTTTCAATTATGAAATTCAGACAATAATATGTCATTTTGGCACTATTTAATATGACATAGCAGATAAATGTAGCCGCCTCAGTTTAAGCTGCAGCGCTGACCTCTCTACTACTAGTTACAGCATGAAATAAACATGAGTGAACACCAGAAGGTATGTTTAAAGATACATTACAACTTACTAAAATAACTCCTGTTTCCATGTAATCGCTCAATCAGTGTTTCAACTGATTTACTAAAAGATTACTGAAAGTTATTCAGTGTCCATAAAACTAGAAAAAATAACTCTACACAAAAGCATTTTGTTAAATATATGCACTGTATTACATATTCATTAAAATTTACTTAATCTGTTAGCAATGTCTCATTATTTAATGTAGGTTTGAATAAATCTGTCATGAAAACAAGTTATTACAGTTTATTTTCATTTAAATGTTTAAATTTCACCAGCAAACTGGAATGCATCCTGGATTTTCAGATTCAGTTTTGGCCCATGCCTATTATCAATGCTGAAAACAGTGCTGTTTTAATATTTTTGCCAAAACCGTGATGCATTGTTGATGAATAGATATTCATATATATATATGAGAATGGACTGTCACCAGATCTCAGTAACCGCAGCATTTTTTTAGCTGCACACTTCCATTGTATATTTGGTTCAGGTGCAATGATACAACTGGAGGCGGCTCTTCCGTCTCAGCGAGTCCCTGTCTTCGAGTTCCCTGGTCCTTAGGGGTTTCAGAATCAATGTTTTCTTCTCTTCGGGTTGCCGTGGATTGAACCTCTAACCGTGCCATGATACGGATCCATGCCATGATGATTCAGCCTCTCCCTCTCACTGTAATGATGTGCCACGCTCTGCCTTGTGTAAAGATATATGACTTGTTTAAACTGTGCTCTCCAAGTGCTGCTTGGAGCTCAGGACTAGAGTAATTGTTAGCAGAGTGGTAGCAATAAATCAAAAGCCATCTCCTTTTTTCCTCGTTATCCTCTAATATACCACAGCATGACTAGGGAGAGCATCGAACATTGCTCGAATTTGATCGCTTCTCTCCTCGTGTCCCTAAGGACGTGAGATTTGGTTTGAGCGGGGAGGGCTTGTTCAAAGTTTGCAACAGGAAGTGTGATCGATTCGCTCTTTCCTCCACAGTCGGCTGGTAGCGCTGACAGCTCTAGTGGCAGAATGAGCTTCCTAATTCCCTAATTGAGCTGAGCGCTCAGGGTTAGAACAGCATCAGCTCCAGGCACTGAAACCACACAATTTGCAGGGAACTAATGACATGGTGAATCATGACTTATTAGTTCAAATAACCCAGCGGATCCTCTCCACATTTTGTTGTTCTTTTAGAAATTTAATTGAACGGCAAATTTATGCATACAGGGAGGCTTATTCTGGCTTCATGTCGAAATGATCGTATTGAGGAGATTAGCATACATGAACGAAACCACAATGTTGTAATTACCATTGGGGAAACTTGAGATATTCTTTAATCTGTGGTTGGTGGTAGTTTGTATTACATAATCAGAATTATAAACAGAAACAACAGAAAATATAAATATAATTAAAGCTGCAAGCAGTGATGAAAGGGCCCTCGCACCCGGGCTTACTGCCACCTGGTGGTCTTAGGAAAACTGAACAGTGGGCAAAATTCATTTAAGCCGATAAATAGAGGAGAAATATGGCAAAGTTATTTTGATGCACCACAGTTCTTGCTTCCAGCAGGTGGAGCTTTGACTATTACTGAATTTTGTCAACTAGATGCCTTCAGGCCAGGACTATTATCAAACATGTGAAGTTTGAAGCAGAACGAACATTGTATGCCTGAGATACAACAACTTCCATCAGACTTTGTCAGGCCGCCACAGACATGCCCTTCAGTGAAAACTCAAGATCTACGCAATTTAACTTCACTAAGGCCTTAACATTAGACTGACTAAATATGATTTTGAACTGGTTAAATCTCTACGAGGAGTTAATCACAGTGTAAAACATGACATTTCCTGTTATCAGCAGGTGGTGCTATGACTGTAACTTAATATTGTCATGTAGATGTCTTCAGGCCAGGACTATTATCAAACATGTGAAGTTTGGGCAGATCAGACACTGTATGCCTGAGTTACAACAACTTCCTGTTTCATGGTGAAACATCGAACTTTGTCAAGCCGCCACGGACACACCCTTCAGCGAAAACTCAAGATCTTCACAATTTAACGTCGCCAAGGCCTTTAGATTATACTGACCAAATATGACTTTTTTTCCTGATTAAAGCTCTAGGAGGAGTTTGTCAAAGTACAACATATGGAAATGGCAAAAAAAAGCAAATATTTTGCAGAGAAAATTCTAAATATCTCACTTCCTGTTGGGTTTTCACATTTTGCACAGAGGGACTTTTTTGTAGGTATTGGGCTATTGCATGTGTCTACCGACTTTCATACCTGTACATGAAACGTAGTGTGAAAGGCGTTTAATTGAAATTTTGTAGGTGGCGCTATCGAGCCATTTTGCCACACCTAATTCAGAAACCCATATCTGTTGTAAATCTTCTGATGCGTGTGCAAAGTTTCATGAGTTTTTGAGCATGTTTAGGCCCTCAAAAATGCAATTCATTTCGAAGAAGAATAATTGACTGAGCAATTACAGTATTGCCCTAACTATTAAATTTGCCCTATTTCCTGATTAAAATCACTTGAATGTGCATTGTGTTGTAATGTAAGGTCTTCCCAGGAGAACTTGATGACGGCATTACTTAGAATAACCATTAGTTTGTGTTTTTTTTTTTTTTTTTTAAGTCTTAGGAAAGGTTGTGACTCATATCTCTCTCTCACTTAGTGTTTAGGTTTTACTTATTGACATGTTTAAAGGATTAGTTCACCCCAAAATGAAAATTCTGTCATTATTTACTCACCCTCATGTTGTTCCATACCTGTAAGACCTTCGTTCATCTTCAAAACATAAATTAAGATATTTTTGATAAAATCCGATGGCTCAGTGAGGCCTGCATTGACAGCAATAACACTCCCTTTTTCAATGCACAGAAAGCTACTAAAAACATTTAAAACGGTTCATGTGACTACAGTGGTTTAACCTTAATATTATAAAGCGACGAGAATACTTTTTGTGCGCCAAAAATAACAAAATAGTGACTTTATTCCACAATATCTAGTGAGGGACAATTTCAAAACAATGCTTTGAAGCTTTACGAATCTTTTGTTTCGAATCAGTCGTTCGGAGTGTGTATCAAACTGCCAAAGTCATTCCCCCAAGCGGTGAACCATTGAAATGTCAAAACACTTATGATGTAAGGAAGTCTTGTTTACTGAAATGCAGTTTGATACACGCTCTGAACTACTGATTTGAAACAAAAGATTCGTAAAGCTTCGAAGCTTCATGAAGCAGTGTTTTGAAATCGCCCATCACTAAATATTGTTGAATAAAGTCATTATTTTGTTTTTTGTTTTTTAGCACACAAAAAGTATTCTCGTCGCTTCATAACATTAAGAGTGAACCACTGTAGTCACATGAACTGTTTTAAATATGTCTTTAGTAGCTTTCTGGGCATTGAAAGTGTTAATTGTCTTGCTGGCGATGCAGGCCTCACTGAACCATCGGATTTTATCAAAAATATATTAATCAGTATTCCAAGATGAACGAAGGTCTTACGGGTGTGAAATGACATGAGGATGAGTAATTAATGACAGAATTTTCATTTTTGGGTGAACTAACCCTTTGAAAGTGCTGGAGTTTCATGTTGAAATGAATGATGTATCGAGTGCCTCCAGGTTGGACTTTTATTTCCTTCCTGTTCCTTTTGTAAACACTCCTTCCATGCCTCTAATGTTGTCTTTCTCTCAACTTTTCTTCTCAGATCCATGACGCTGAAAAACCTCACTCTGAGAGTCAACTCGGTGAGTATCCAAGCAGCTTCTGTTTCATTTCACATCCTGCAAATGTCAACAGGATTGTGAGGAGCTTTCAAAATCCCATGAAAGTAATTCCTGTCAGAGACTTCTAGTTGTATTTTAGTACCTTTTTCAGTCAGGTAACCCTATGTTCTTATCATATTTCATTTTGTGTTTCTTCAGACCAACTGTAAATATCACTGATGCCTCATCTAAACAGAAAATGAGAAGGTTTATTTTAGATGGCTTTAGTTGCCGCGGCTCTCCGTGCAGCAGATTAGATTTTAGGGCACGGCTAATTGGTTTGGGTCATCGTTTGCTGTGTGCTGTATGTGTGTTTGATATTTCAGTGTAGTGAAGCAAATGAGAGTAATCCGGCATGACGCGGTGGAATGAACCGATCGTAGGGGTTTATTACGATGCTCGTAATTTCGGTCCTCTTGCAATTGCTACAATAAAACATCCGAACAGAAGGTGTAAAGTGTTTCGGATGAAAAGAACGTCATTATTTGACCTCTTTATTCCAGTAACCATTACAGCTAAATTGATTCTCGTGTTTTACTTTTCTTTTGTCTTTAACAGGTCTGTGCTAGAGCACTCAGCATACAAATTACTCTAAAGGTGTAAAGGTCAATTACGATTGGCTGTTGCTGCGTAACAAAGGAAATCTCGGTGGATGAGGCAGAGGAAGAGAGAAATGATCAGGATATGTTAAAAGATGAAGGTAGATCAACAGTTTGAGCATAGACTATGGTTTCAATTATGTACAGGCATGAAATTAGCCTTTATAAAAAGCAGAATAGAGTTAAACATTGTCTGTTTGAAATTATTCTTTGCCTGACTCAAAAGTAGGCAAGTACAACCATTAATCAACTGCATGAAGTGGATGTGGAGTCTGTCGAAATGTAATGACTTTCATACATCAAACAGTTGAAGGAAGCCTGAAGTGCAAAGATGGTTATATAATTTCACAGAACTCTCACTTTCAAAAAGGTACTTCATATGCTTCAGCCCATGGTATGATTAAGAATATTCTCAGAGCCTCTTTTTGCACCAAGCGTATGACGCAGAACAATAACCTTTGTGGTTTTGAAGTTCTCTTCCTTAGTCTCCCAGAAGTGGTTGATTGACTGAAGCGCTTTAGGCGTATATGTCAGAGAGGCATTCTTTTGAGCTTTGTTTTCTCTTGTAATGCACTCTACAGATAGGGAAAAGTCAAGCGCACTAGCATAATCTCTAAATTATTTCTGGATATTGTCTGCGCAGCTATAAATACTGTACTTCAGACCAAAGTCGACCTCATATGGGAATGTTGAGAAGTTAGAAGTAGTCTGAAATGTACCATTCCTCCAAGAATAAGCTCACATGGAATATTTGAGTGTGATTAATCTCAGATATTGTTTTTGAGAACGGTTTGAAGGCCCGCATGAACTCGATTGCCATCAAAGCAAACCGAGGATGCTTCCCTCATCCACCACTCCAGAACTGTAGTACCCGATGCCTCTTCATCTCTGTGCATAACAGTCACTTAACACAGTTACGGTTGCCATGGTGGTGACTTGACATCGGCCCTTTCTTATCTTTTAGAAAGTCATGAGCCTTTTTTTAATGTAATGAAGTGTGAAGTAGATTTGGATGGAGTGGTTAGGTAAAAAATGGGTGATTTGAACATTCGGAAAGGGATAAAAGCATTTATTTTTTTCTGTTCTTAGCGACGCGTCAAATTGTAAAATTGAAAAGTGACGTTCTGAGGTGTCCTTGAGAATGTTTTATGCCACTATCTGATTGAATTTAAACTCTGGTGCAAACCTTTTTTTTAAACGTGCCATTGAAAATAATCTCAAATGGTGCGTTAAAAAGATATCAGAGTCTTTCAAGAGCCTCAGAAAGGGTGAGATAACAGTTCTTCTGAGTTTCATTTTCAAATTGGAGTTTGTCAAGGTTTTTAAATAAGGCTTTAATGATGTCGGTTTCACTACAGCTCCTGAGAGGCTGAAAAAAAGAAAAGGATATAAATCGAAATGACAGCAGTGGGTGACTTCATTTTATTAATGAGAGCACTATAACTGATAATTATAAATTTTAAAGGAATAGTTAGATATACAAAATAGTGAATTATATTTTGTCATTATTTATTTATGCACATTGCTTTATCCAAACTCTGTATGATGTTATTTCTTTTATCCACAAGTTTCCTACGCCCCATGAGGCCTTGCGTCAAAAGTGGGAGTGTCTTCCGGTTCGAAGTAAACAAGCTGAACGTGACACTCATTCATTCAACTGTTGACAGTCATTCAAGATTTAATGATCCAAACTTGTGAACATTTGTTTTTTACTTAAAGATTTAAGATTCCAGCATCAATATTTGAACGTTTTACAATAAAAAAATGTTACTTGCCTGCTTCCATTTATTTACGATCACAAGAATGCACAAAACAACTCCACCAAGGCTTTTAAATTCAAAGGCTTAAACATTTAGAAATATATTGATAACATACCCTATGGTTACATCACTTTTCTGGGCATTTCTATTGATTTTCCTCTAAATTATGCGATGATTGCGATTCGAGGACGTTTGTGCGATCTCTCCGTCTATCTATCCTGATTTCAGCCAGAGCAACAGAGGGAGCTCATGAGAAGACAACAGGATTTATGAGTTAAACAAGTTAACCGGAGTGTGTGAATCTGTATGCATTTGTCAGGAATCAATAGGCACAGGGAAGTGATGCATAAAACATTAACTAATAAATACACGATTATAATCATGTAAGAATTGTCTACGTTCCTCAAGTAGGCTTTGATATTTTCCATAAACGTGTGTAATTATTATCGCAATGGTTAACATAAGAAGCCTTTAGCATCGCATATATGACTGTGGAAACGCGACTGGCTCTGGCACGCACGACACATTAGAAGTAAAATATCACATCATAAGCCTTTGGTGCTAGCATCAGTGACAGGTGAAGAACAGACAGCGGGTTGTTCATGTATTGCAGAGTTAGGATGCTCTTGTAGTCATGCAGCAGCACTTTTGTGGAAGGTCAGTAAAGGGCTATTAAGGGCACGAAAATTGTTTATTGTATTGTGATATTATTAACTAATAAATGTACTAAACTGAAATGTTGTCCCTGAGCGCCGTAACGACATCTCTCATAAAGATTTGCAACTTTACAAAGTAAACAATGATCCAAAAAACACTTAGCGTCTTCGCTAATTAGAACACAAAATACCATTGGTATGCTACTTCCGCCGCCTCACCGGAAGTTGTACCCACGTTCTTTTTTATAGTAGCGCCCCGCGGAAACAGGTGGATAGAACTCAAAAGATGTTTTTCAGAATGGCCATGTTTCCATACATTGAAAATAGAGATTCACACTCTTGCTCCAAATTCACATGATATATACAGATTGAAAAAGGATAAAAAGCAACAGAAGATAGCAATTAAATAGTGTTCTCTCCTTTCTTGCCTTGTCTTTAAACATTTAAAACCAACACTGTTTGGACATTCTGTCTAAGATCTCCTTTGATCAACATGGTAAATGATGACTTTTTTTTATCATTTTAATAAATTATGGGTTGAAAAACACATCTCAAGTCTAGAATGAAATGCCTAAAAGATTTACAAAGGCTTATTTACCTAAAAAAGGACTTCCCAAGTCTAGAATGAAATGCCTAAAAGATTTACAAAGGCTTGTTTTGCCTAAAAAAAAAAAAAAAAAGGGACTCACTTGGCTCTTAGTATCAGCGACTAATTTTTTGATATTCTTCTCTAGAGTTGTCAAAAGTACTGAACAATCGGTACTGAAATTTTAAAAACGTGATGCTTTTACCGCTGTTGAGTGGATTCGTAAATACCCCTGATTGGCCATTGTGTTGACGCGTTCATTGGATATGTCTGTGATTGGCTACAATGATCAACGTTGTAAATAGATATCTTTAGAGAACTCCACTCTGGACCATCTCCTAAAGGATCAATCACATGACAAATAGCTTATGTAGATACAAGCCAAACTGTAATGCTGAATTAACCCAGCTTAACTTCTGCTTTATCCAGTTCTGATGGCACTTAGGTTTCATTACACAACACCTTAGATGTGCTGTGTTTGTTTTGGCATGTCTGATTTGTAATGTAATTAAGTCTATAAATATGATTAAGACCTGAGTCATTGTTCATACTGCAGCGTTGTCAGGTTTATTCCTTGGGCATATGCCAAGTTATTAGGAGTCTTTGCAATTTCTGCATTGGTTATGACCAATATTATGCTGTCAGAAGCCATGCAGAGTATGGCTCAAACTCTGTAGTTCAGTTTAATGATAGGTATGCTAAGATATATGGGGATTTTGGGCTAAGATGTGTCAGTGTGTGAGCTATGGCACCACTTTAATCTAGCAAAGTGCATCATTTTGTCACCTGAGCCTGTCTGTATAACAAAACGCATACCTGTATTTTTCAAATAATCCTGAAGGACTTGATTAGGTGGGTTTAATTAGGGTTGAAGCTAAACTCTGTGGCCTCCAGGAACTGAGTTTGACACCCCTGCTCTCAACTACCCCTTTCCCTCTCTATAACTAACTAACTAACTATCAACTGACAGATGAGTGCCACAGATTCGATCATTCCTGTGACATCATGAGACATAAAAAGAAGCTCATCCACTTCATATCTCTCTTCCTCCTCATCCCACATTTTTTTCTTACATCTCTCTGAACTCATGTGACCCGCATTCTTTTCTTGGATCTGCTTGGAAAAGCTCACAGTGTTGCCTCTTCTGAACGGCTTGTCGCCTAGATATGCAAAACTGCTTTCTGAGTAATTAAAGTGCAACTCTGCCTTTTTTAAAAGTGGCGGAGATCATGTTTACTCAATCCACTTCCTTGGAGCGGCGCACAGTTTAAGACCTGATAATGAGGCTCTTGGATTTGGAATCTTTTAAAGTGGAGCTGCCTCTAGGCCTTGAATTATTGATGCAAAGTAGGAGGTTTAAAACTGCCTTCAATGCTCATTAGTTTTCGGGTGAGATGCACACAGGGACAGGGACTGCAGCTTTATAATGAGCATGATTAAACCAGCTCGAGCTCCCTTGCCTAAGTTCAGGTGTTGGAGTCCAGGAGGTTTTGTGATGTCCAACCCTTGCTGAGAATCATAATGAGTGTTATTCTTTTTCCTGTTCTGCCAAAAAGTGTCTAATGCTCCCTGCTTGCTTCGCTCCATCTAACACTCTCTCTTTTTTTTTTTCTTTTAAATAGTTGTGTCATTGACCTTTCCATTGGTGAGTTAAAAACTGTGCGTATTATATTGACCTATGTGCTGAGTAATTAAACAGAAATTCACAGGTAAAAAATGGCAAATTAAGAAGTGATCTGCTTACCAGTATACTTTTGTAATTCTATTATTAATGCAAATATGAATATTATATAATATTATTAAAATATATGAGGAATATAGGTTTGTCACAGCTTGCTCCAAGGAACACGGAAGCATCAGGTACAAGTAAGACAATGGAGTTTAATCTCAGAAACGGGTAGAACGGCTAACGGCAAACACGATAGACATAAACAATAGAGTGCCTCAGGGATGACGCATTTTTGTAGGCAAAACCCGGAAGTGAGTTAGCATTTTAGGACTTCCGGTTCCAACGCCGTAAAGTCTATGGGTTTTTTGAATGGGTTTTTGCTAAATCGCCTGAAATAAGGTCTGTGGTTAACAAAGCCTCTAAATACTTTCACGTTTTGATCTATGACATAAAACACACCAGTTATAACCCACTTGTGATTTTTTTTTTAAAACTTTTACTGTGTCTTAAAATCGGCGGTTGCTAACAAATTGCTAAAAGGGACTACTTCCTTTGGCAGGGACTTTAGACGTCATCATTAAAAACGGGACATTTGGACAGCATTTCTCATGAAAAAGTGGATAAGTATTAATAACAGCGCCGATCATAATCAGCGAGCATGTTTATAAATAAAGTTGTTTTCTAAATAAAGTTTGAGGATGCTTGGTGGTGACAATGTTGATCCGCGACCATGGTGTGCTGTAGTCCGTTTATAGCCTACTGTTAGCCTTTTATATCTGACGACTTTATTTAGGCTTCAAAATCTATAAATGTTGTGTTAACTTGTAAAGATTATCTTGATAGACAAAACGTTTAAGTGTCATAACCCTTTGTTAAACACAGAGCTTATTTTCTGCGATTTTTCCAAAAGTCTATGGGAAAAATGCATAGGCTTTCAACCGAGGGAACCCGTGCGGCGCTAACTTCCGGGTTGGCCTACAAAAACGCGTCATCCCTGGGGCACTCTATAGACCTTATTTACCAGAGAAACAAGCGCGCCGCCATCTTTATAAAATTGTCTTTGAACTTCCGTTTTGCGGTAGCTCTGTACATTTCTATGGCATCGCTGTCAAAGAATAATTAGTTGGTGAAGTGGATTTACTTGTTGTAGAGTTAATGAAAGTTATCATGAGCATTATTATGTTTCAAGCAGATGTCTTAACAAATGTCAGTAGGTCGGGAAGATTTTAAAACGAGCAGTTCATTCATAAATGTAATATCGCTGTGGAAATGCAAACCGGAAGTCAAAAGACAACGAGCGCAACGCTGAAAAGGGGCAGGGCTACATAAGGTCTATAGAGGGTATGCACGTGACGTCACCATCGACCGTTACGACTGCGGTCACGCCCGCTAAGTGGCAAAAGACTGAGCGGCAGCATTGGTTTTCAGCGTGAATGTCGCGAAAAACACACAAAACACATCCAAAACAGGAAAGAGCTTTGCGATTGACTGTACAAATAGCTTTGACACAAAACCTGAGATATATATTTAAAGACTGCAGAAAGCTACAGAAAAAAGCAGCAAATGGATTGCTGCAATTCACAGAAACAGCTGGACTCCAGCAGAGAAATGTATATTTGCAGTTATCATTTTGTGTCAAATTGTTGGATTTTGAGGTAAAATCATACCGTGTATATTGTATTGTTATATGTTATTGAAAAATCATAAATTAAATATTTTCCATCTTATATTCTGCATAATTGTGTGTTTTAAAATAAACACTGACAAAAACTATACTATAAAACTATGTTTTAGGGCTGGACAATATGACATTGATATAACATTGATAGACGTGATTACGCGGATTTAAACCTACCGATATTGTAGTTATATAAAATATTCACAGGCAGATTTGCTTTATGTGTTTCCCCGGCGTCGAAATCAGGCACGTTTAAATGTCAGGAAACATGACTCCTGGCTGCATGTCAATATCCATGGATTAGGTTTATTTGACAAGTTGTAAGAAACACTTTCGAGTCCAACCTTTAGTGTAATTTGTTTGTTTTACTCACGTTTTCGCAGTTTAATCCAGTCACGCAGCAGGTTCTTTTGCCAATCAATCCAGCTGAGGGAGCACGTTTCGGCGGGAAAGTGACGTCGACGCATACCCTCTATACCGGACACTGAACAGAACACAGGCAGGAACTTAAATACACAATACAAATGACAAACAGCTGGGAAGGTAATCAGTGTCCATGGTGAGTGATGAGTGGCGGGAACTGGGAAGCACATGGCAAACAAAACAAACGGGACAGGGCGGTGACTGTGACGAGGTTAAATTGACTAGTCAGTTAGTAGGGTCAACTAGTTAATAATTTCTAGATTTTTTTTCTCAATTTTTTTTTAGAGAACATTTTGGTTATCTTTAGCATCAAATAATAATTGATTATCTTTAGCTGTTAGACAGTTGTTAAAACCCTTTTGTATTTAAGTTCATTCCTTTCAAAGTACTGCCGCTTCAGCCATATACACTATCGTTCAAAAGATTGGAGTCAGTAAGTTTTTTTTTTTTTTTTTTTTTTTTTTTTTTTTAAATAAATTAATACTTTTATTGAGAAAGAATGCATTAAATTGGTCTTAAAGGGATAGTTCACCCCAAAATGAAAATTATCCCATAATTTACTCGCATTCAAGCCATCCCCATCGACCAGTCGTTTTTAAAAAATATGTAGATGCACATCCCTAATTCATATTTTCCATGAAAAAGCTTTTCATCTTAAATCTCAAATCTTTTTTTTTTTTTTTTTTTTTTTTTTCGTTTTTTGCATTAATGTCCTTTTGAAGCACCTGAGGGGGCCTTAAATCTGAAGGGCTATTTTTTCTCCAGCTGCCTTTTATAGCCTGCCTTTTTTGGTGTGAATATTCAAGTTTGCTTTTCTTCGCTCCCTCTTTCATTCCACCTCTCCCGTCTTATCTTGTTTTTCATCTTTTTCTTCCCTATCATCCTTTGATCCCTTTCATTCACCCCGTTCTCTCTTTTCCTCCCTTGCTTTCTCTCACTTTGAACAACATATCCTGGTGAGTCAAAAAGGATTGGGTAGCTTTGCATACAAACTTGGATCACTCCAAATCGTTACATCTACAGCAGCACAATGATCTGAGTCACTGGAGCACAGCCAGTTCTACATTGAAACAATCAGCTCTGGGCCAGGATGCACAACGCCACCGCTTATGGAAATGAGCCATCGACAGCCTTTCTTGTCTCCCATCACCTGCCACTGAGCGTGCAAAATCCACTCTTGACATTCTCATTGTTCCTCCGTACGGCTTAATGGCCCTTCTTGTGTGGCTCTGTCATTTAGAAAGATGATGTCTGTTATTGTTAAAGCAACATTCAAGTCAGGAGTAGGCGAAAAACTCGTGCCATTATTCTTCACATTGCTTTTAGCTTTCCATCTGGTACTCATTGTCATGCATGATTGACTTGATTGACGGAACAAACTCTCACTCCAGAGTTTTGGGGGTGCTTTCCCCCACTAGTTATTCCAATTATCATTGTTGGTAGACTGCTGCTTATTTGTACATTTGCCAAGTCTCAGAGGAATAGTTCATCCAAAAATGAACATTTTGTCATTACTCACACTCATGTTGTTCTAAATCTGCATGACTTTCTTTCCTCAGAGGAGAAAAGGAAATTATGAAGACTAGTTGCTCTTTTCCATTCAATTAAAATACAGTTACTGAAAAAAAAAAAAAAACAATGCAAAAGCATCCTTAATAAATTAGGCTTATACTATATTCAAATTCTTCTGAAGCCATGCAATAGCCTAACTTTTAAGTTCATGTAAGTTTTAATTTTATTAATAAGCTTTATTTACTAGTAGTTTACTGCAGCCAAAATAGAATAGCCAAAATAGCCAAAATTTCCACACACAGATTCTGGAAAATACACAGATAATGTGTCCCGAGATCGTTTGATTTTGGTTCATTGCACACTGCAAATGATTTTCTGGAATCTGTGCGTATGTTCACACACATCCCGTAAAGATCCCGTAAAGACACGTGACATCAGGATGTGACGTGTAATGTCTCCGCAGCATCTTAAGTTTGCTTATGATCTGCAATTTCTCTCTCTAGAAACCACTCTCCTGCGTTTTTTTTTACTTATTCAATCATAAACTAGCACATCACGTACCGTTCCGCTACGCTGGTAAACGATCTCAGCTTCAGTGTTATTGATACGACACACTCCTTACGGCATTTGTCCTGCCTTTTGTTCACACAGGGCGTGTTCGGGGACTGATCCCGACAATGTCACTAGGTCTCCATCTCGGGATCGATCCCCGGGACGTGTTTGCATGCACACAGAAGGCACTCTGGCAATTTTATGCCAATTTTCTAAGATCAACGCTCTGTGTTAAAGGGGCTATTGATTCAGGGGAGTTGAACAAGTAAATTGAATCAGCCCAAATTGTGAACAAATCTTTCAGACCAAATCAACTAATTAATTGAAAAGACCTAACTCAAATGAATAATTCATTATACAAATCGAACATTGCTACTTCATAGAGAACTAGGGCGGGCATGTGTTGCCGATTTAGGGATTTTGTCACTATTTAGTGACTTTTTGAGACTTTTTTCAAAAGTTTAGGGACAAATCTAGCAACTTCTTGGACAAAACTTATCTAGACTCTTATTTTGCCCACTGATCTATATTCATATTTATATAGATCAATGAATTTGCCATTATGAAGTCATCTAGTGACATTTAGCTACCAGTTTTAACTACTTTCAATTGAAAGCAGTTGGCAACAATGTTCAGACCACTTTTATGATACTTTATAAAAAATAATTTATAAAATTGACTTTATGGATCTTTATTATCTTTTACTGAAGCATAAAACCTTCACCTATTCATTGTAAATGCATGCAAAAAAAACTGAAAAGCATATTTTCAGACTTTCTGCTGTTTTTTTCATGAAAGAAAGTCATACAGGTTTGGAACATCTGAACTATTCCTTTAAGGGTGCTGGATTTAGTTGTATGCACCTGTTTTGCTGACGTTCACAGATTTGACAAACCTCCAACGGGGGCACGAGGTGACTCTCCTTTACGCTTCCCCCGGCCACCTCAGGCAATGCAAACTGTCAGCAGGGGTTTGTGCCAGGTGGATGGACTGTACCACCACACGCACACATCACACGGATGGCCACATTCGTTTCTCTGCATTCGATCGGGCATGCATTGTGCAGAGACTCTTTCAATGTCTTTGTTGTCTAAATCTGTCTCGTAACCTTCCGTCTGAGTTGAGACTCATTAGGTCTGCATGACTCCAGTTAATGCTGGAAAAGGATTGTCTCTGAACTTTTTGAGTGTAGTCCAAAAACAGAGCAATAAACCTAAAATGGTAGATACTGTTGGTTGGTTAAACGTTGCATTTTGTGCTCCCTACATCACCCTCGAACATCACCTCTAATTACTGTACTTCAGTGCCGACGACCTGCGGTAGACGCTCTAATGGAACTTGTGAGGGCTTTAATCGCTGGAAAAAAAATGTAAAACTTTTTTCACACTTCAGCAACTGCCATATGTCTTCACTGTAGAATTTTTCCCTTCGATTTAAGGCAGCATGAGTGCACAATAAAGACTTTTAACTTTTTTAGCTGATCCAAGCACAGCGAAAGTCTTGCCCGTGGGTTGGTTGCGCACAATATTTTTAAATGTCCCCAACCCCTTCGTCTACAAAGAGTATACCTCCAACTGTTCAACAGTCTTCTGGAAAATGGCTTATTTTTATGTACTTGCATTCGGAGTCTTTCTCTTTAGAAGTAAAATTGGCATTTGGAGTCAATTAAATAGTCTGCATTGAGATTTATTTCTCAGCAATCAGTCTGCTTTGTCAATACTCTGTTTTCAATCTCACATTTTATTCACCTCAGACTTGTGCTACCTGATTCACCAGTCTCCAGGGATAAATGTGCTATTTTCTCTTCAACTTTTTAGTGCTCTCGCTCAATTCCTTCCTCCTTTTCTGTCACCTCTCTTTCCCTCTTTCTATTATCATACATAAGCAAACAAAATCATGTCTGACTTTGTTCTGGGTTGCTGTAGTAACTAATTTGAGTTTCTGCTGTCATGTGGTTCCATCTTGTTTTGTCGCTGTGGGACAGAATCTGATTGGTTTTGGTTCCCGGGTAGATGCAATACCGTCTGAGGTGGTTCATTTTTAGTGGGTTGCCTCAGTGTGACTATTATGATACACTTGCATTTATCAGATGCCTCTTCCTAGTTTTAATATCTTGGCTCATTGTTTATTGGCACACTGGAAAAAGAAAACCCTGCAGTCTTTTTGGTTTGGTTCTGTTGTAAATCAAATATACAAACCCACTTAAAGGGATAGTTCACCCAATAATGTAAATTCTGTCATTTACTCACCCTCAAGTTGTTCCAAACCTGTATAAATTTCTTTTTTCTGCTGAACACAAAGAAAGAAATTTGTAAGAATGTTTGTAACCAAGCAGATCTCGCCCCCCATTGACTACCATAGTAGGAAAAAAAAAAATCAATGTTTCTAATTAGCTTTAAGTTATTTTTTATTTCAGTTTTAGTAATATTAGTACTTTAACAACTTTCAACTTTAAAAACTCAATATTTTGTTTAATCAAGATTTTTTTTAATCAAGTATTAATGATTATATTGAATATTTGTATTTTCATTTATATTATAGAAGCAGGGACAGTTCTACAGAGCTTAAATACATCTGAAAATCTGAATAAAAGTCTGTGCAGGAAGATGTCAACAGTTTCGCAGTCCATTTTACTGCGAGAGAGATATAATTTAAATTTTAAATACATATATTTACTTACATGTCACATAGAGGGAGTTCTGGGAATGTCTTAGAAGTGCTTTCTTGTTTTATTCTAGTTTTTTTTTTTTTTTTTTTTATTCTAAGGGGGTGATTCATAACATTTTCTTCCAAAGCAGCATTTTTAACACTAAACTTTCATGTATTTTGCATATGGTAATTTTCTCTGCATATGGTAAGGTTACTTCACACAGCGTTAGTTGTAACATTTTTACACTTACAGGTGCTGGTCATATAATTAGAATATCATGAAAAAGTTGATTTATTTAACTAATTCCATTCAAAAAGTGAAACTTGTATATTATATTCATTCATTACACACAGACTGATATATTTCAAATGTTTATTTCTTTTAATTTTGATGATTATAACTGACAACTAAGGAAAATCCCAAATTCAGTATCTCAGAAAATTAGAATATTATTTAAGACCAATACAAAGAAAGGATTTTTAGAAATCTTGGCCTAACTGAAAAGTATGAACATGAAAAGTATGACCATGTACAGCACTCAATACTTAGTTGGGGCTCCTTTTGCCTGAATTACTGCAGCAAAGTCGATCAGTCTGTAGCACTGCTCAGGTGTTATGAGAGCCCAGGTTGCTCTGATAGTGGCCTTCAGCTCTTCTGCATTGTTGGGTCCGGCATATCGCATCTTCCTCTTCACAATACCCCATAGATTTTCTATGGGGTTAAGGTCAGGCGAGTTTTCTGGCCAATTAAGAACAGGGATACCATGGTCCTTAAACCAGGTACTGGTAGCTTTGGCACTGTCTGCAGGTGCCAAGTCCTGTTGGAAAATGAAATCTGCATCTCCATAAAGTTGGTCAGCAGCAGGAAGCATGAAGTGCTCTAAAACTTCCTGGTATACGGCTGCGTTGACCTTGGACCTCAGAAAACACAGTGGACCAACACCCGCAGATGACATGGCACCCCAAACCATCACTGACTGTGGAAACTTTACACTGGACCTCAAGCAACGTGGATTGTGTGCCTCTCCTCTCTTCCTCCAGACTCTGGGACCCTGATTTCCAAAGGAAATGCAAAATTTACTTTCATCAGAGAACATAACTTTGGACCACTCAGCAGCAGTCCAGTCCTTTTTGTCTTTAGCCCAGGCGAGACGCTTCTGACGCTGTCTGTTGTTCAAGAGTGGCTTGACACAAGGAATGCGACAGCTGAAACCCATGTCTTGCATACGTCTGTGCGTAGTGGTTCTTGAAGCACTGAGTCCAGCTGCAGTCCACTCTTTGTGAATCTCCCCCACATTTTTGAATGGGTTTTGTTTCACAATCCTCTCCAGAGTGCGGTTATCTCTATTGCTTGTACACTTTTTTTCTACCACATCTTTTCCTTCCCTTCGCCTCTCTGTTAATGTGCTTGGACACAGAGCTCTGTGAACAGCCAGCCACTTTTGCAATGACCTTTTGTGTCTTGCCCTCCTTGTGCAAGGTGTCAATGGTCGTCTTTTGGACAACTGTCAAGTCAGCAGTCTTCCCCATGATTGTGTAGCCTACAGAACTAGACTGAGAGACCATTTAAAGGCCTTTGCAGGTGTTTTGAGTTAATTAGCTGATTAGAGTGTGGCACCAGGTGTCTTGAATATTGAACCATTTCACAATATTCTAATTTTCTGAGATACTGAATTTGGGATTTTCCTTAGTTGTCAGTTATAATCATCAAAATTAAAAGAAATAAACATTTGAAATATATCAGTCTGTGTGTAATGAATGAATATAATATACAAGTTTATAAAAGTTTCACTTTTTGAATGGAATTAGTGAAATAAATCAACTTTTTGATGATATTCTAATTATATGATCAGCACCTGTATTTTTTCATTTTTTTCATTTCATGCTGAATACAGTGTAATGACACTTGTGTCATATGTTTATGAACAACTGAAAAAAGCACAAATGTCAGGGTATGTCAAAACTTCTCCAGGCCCCAAATCAGCCTCAGACTCCAGAGGGTTAAACTATACATATTTTTACATTGCATCTTATTAGGTACTTGGTGTTTCTGCAAATTAAGACCTTTAGAGAGTGAACAAACCCTGGAGAGTGTGATGAAAAAAACAAACAAACAAACAAACAGAGGGCATAGCTTTGAAGGTGATACTTTATATTGGGAAAACAATTCAGGTGACTGAAGCTCAATTCTCCAGCGTCTCATTCAATACATCTCCCTTATCCAGAAGATTCAGTCCCTTTTATCTTTGGAGTCACCCCTCCAGTAGAATACAGATTGAGCAGAGAGAGAAGTGAAAGAGGAAGGAAGAAACCTGATGAAGAAACACATGCTTCTAAGCCCTGTAATCAAATTGATACCTCACTAAATAAATCATAGAACTAACTGTCAAGTCCCCTACTACTCTCTCTTCACATCAGCCACCTCGGTCTATCCAATGTCACAGTTTGATTGGCCTTCTCATCCAGAAGTAGGCTGCACTGATAGTTTGAAGAACCATTCTCTGCATTTTTACAATTCAGTGGTGGTCTGCAGTGAAGATATTGCTGTTTAAAGCCAAGTGCAATAATTCAATACATTTCCTAATTGCTTACTTTGCTCCATCGCACATAGTCCTCGTCCTCAAATTTGGTGCATGCAAAGGTGATGGTGACCAAGAGAACAGGGCTGATGTAAGGTCAAAAAGAAGGATAAAATGTCAAGACTTCTCCTTTTTCCATCCTTCTGCTCTTCTGTTGTTTAATGATTAATTGAACGCTATTAGTGTGGAGGCTAGACCAGATAAATTCAGCTTTAATTAGTTTCTTTTTTTACACACTGCTCTGTGCTTTCATTCTGACACCACACACCCGTAGAGACACAATGAAAGATTGGCAAGCACCTTATCATTGATGCCCACTGGGACCGGATAACTGTTATTACTGTGGCACCCCACGATGCCAGGAAAGAAAGGATTTTAAAATGTTCTCAGGCTTTTAATACACCTGCACAAATTGTCTGTCACACATACACTTAACACACACAACCACTCTGTTACAAATCCTTGTTAGCTGCCAGCATGTTTGATTCCAGATTCGTTATTGTACCTGTCGGTCAGAAATAATAGTACATTATTTAAAAATATCATGTGCATTGGTTGATGTAATTTTAAAAAAAAAAATGTATTTCAATAACTTCTGACCCTTACAAGATTAGTTTTTTGGGCAAAAAAGGGTAGTATTCTTATCATGCAGTGGAGAAGGGAGTCGTATAATTAATTGTGACAAATTCAATGAAAAAATACTGTAACATGACAGTCAAATTGAGAGAAAAGTAAATTTTATATATATTTACATATATACACATACACATGGCTTGACATTAACACCCACTAACCCTCTAAATGCGGGTTGGATTTCAGCAGTGGCATGTAAGATAATGTCAAGGTTTGTGTGTGTGTATAATATAATATATATATATATATATATATATATATATATATATATATATATATATATATATATATATATATATATATATATATATATTAATCTCTATCAGGGTTCCCACGTGTCATGGAATTTCTGGAATATCAAGGAATTTTAAAAGGTCTATTCCAGACATTGAAAGTCAGAGAATTCTATTTTTTATTTTTTTTTGTCCAAGTCATGGAATATCAGGGATTTTTGTTTGTCGCTTTAAATTTTAGTTTTTCATTTATCAAAATGAAAATTTTCTATACCATATTTTTTTGAGTTGTTTCACGTGTTTTGCGTATTGTTATGGTTAGGCTATTTTTCAGCGGCATTTTATTCCCTTCCCGCTCGTCAACTTAAGTCAAATGCAGTCACCTGTACCTGTTAAGTAATTCAAACATGCCAGGAAAATGTAAATTTCAAGAGCTTTGGCTACAAAATGACCACTTCAAAGTCTGTCAACCAGCTGCGACACGACAAAGGATTTCTATTTTTGAAATGGTTTCTATATTTCTGGGATTTTGCAGCTAATAGTTCAGGTCATAGAGAGGGAACAAGGACATAAATGGACAAAGAAAAGTATATATTACTTACAGTTTGAACTTTCTTGTTTCCTTTTATTTCTTTTCAAACTCTGAGGTAAATTATCCATTGTTGCTCTCATAGTGGCTATTAAAGTCATGCAAAATGATATTCAAGCTCAAACCATTTTAATATTAAGCAAAGCTCAGACAAGTGTATTTCATGACAAATTATGACAAATTTGTATTAGTCACTGATTATGTATTTTGAATAATGTTTTATGGTTTAATTTTATTTAGTTTAATTTCGTTTTGGTTTTCGTGTTTAGCTGCGAACAGAGCCCGCCCACACGCTGCTTTGATTGGCTGTGTTTTATGATTGATTTTGTCGTATTGTAGCTTTGTCAAGTCTGGTTTAGTCTCAGCCTCAGACGTCACGCCCACGGACCGTTGGCTTAACGTCTGATGCATATGGCACACTTATTTGGAAACACTTCAGCAGTATCGAAGTCGTCATCTGGTTGGTTGGATTCTACAGGATGTCCGGGAGACGTGTGTGTTGCATTCTTTAATGGTCCGCTTGGAAACATGCTGTGACGCCACACCCCCTCGTAGAAGAATGCCGTCATGTTTACAACTGTGACAACGAGCACTTATCAGGATCTAATAAATGCTGGATTTTCAAAAATATGTAAAGTTCGCGGCTCCATTGTTGCAGTAAACTTGCACAACGTTCTTGAATGAATAATTTATAGATGCACGCCGGTCTGTTATTGTAGGGACATCGACTTTCATTTTCACGCCCCTAAACATGATGTGGAACAAAACTCTGATTGGTTGCTTTACATGTTAGTCAAACATCAATCTTGGGCGGTTCTTAGCCAGTGAAAGCTGTAATAGAGTTCCAGACCTCCTGCCGTCAGTCTGAAGGTCTGGCTACGCGAGACTAATAGCGAGCTAGGGGTGGGCTTAGGGGGCTGGAGCCCTGAATGTTTTTCCAAAAGCCCCGAATCTTTCAGGTTTGAGGTTTCTTAACAGTGCTGTCAAAATATCATATTCTAATCTCTCTATTAAAATATGTTCAACAGTTCAATATCGCTTTTCTGCAGTATACACCGATACCTTCAGCGCTTTCTCTCTCTTCTCTCCGACAGCGAGTTCACGCACACCGCAGTTGTACACAGACACGCCTCCTGTCACTCACTCAGAGCAGCGGCAGGCCTAAAGACTCTCATTCATTCCGGTTGAAGGGTTTTTGTTATGATATAACAACTGATATGACAACTTTAGCATATTTGTCAGCTAAACATTCATTCAGTGTTTCCCATTAATTACCCTGTGCCGCCATTGTTTCATAATGTACTGAAAATGTAAAACATACATAGCCTAAATGGTCTCTTATGTTGTATTTTGCAAACAAACTAAAATCGAAACCGTGATATGGCTTTGTGCCTTTATAAAACAGCAAAAGACAGCGATTGAGTATATACAATTTGTTTGTGCTGAATGTTTTAAAGAGAAGTGCGCACATTTGCTCACGCGATCAGCTGGTGATCTGGTGATCAAAATAAAAGTTCAAGGATTTATCTTTTCCAAGTGTAGAAATTAGTACAAAAGTACTGTAATTTCCCTATACTGTAGTATAAAGTAACAGTATAAAGTATAAAGTGACTGTTAGCATTCTGCCTTCAGGCCCTGTGTCCACCAAAGCATTTTTAGCCAGCTAAAAACACCACTGCTCTTATGAAAGTGCCTTGCTGCGGGAATAGAAGTCACTTTCAAACCAAGAAGCTTTCTGCTAGTCAACACGGCATATCTGCCTCACCCACTTTTTGCATAATCTGTGTGGGGAAATCGTGAAAATTCCCAATCGCATGGATTCCTATTGAGGTGAACAACATTTAAATATGAACAACTTTTAAATATGACCACCCCTTTAGAAGGCAGCTGCTTATATAGACAGTAATGCAGCTAACTAAGTTTTAGAGCAAAGGATCAAACACTTTCTCTTACTGAGACACATTACATATACTTTTGTTAACATGGACAAACCCAGTGCACCAAAACGCATGTATACCATGAATAAAACTCTGAAAAGATCCCATCTCCCATCCGTATGCAGACACTTACTCATACATGCAAGCAGACTTAGCACAAAGATTTTTAAAAGTGGGATTGTACGATAAAAGCTCAAGGATGCAAATGAGGAGCTGGAGTGAATGCCGTGTACGATTTCTTTATAAGCATCTATCCCTGAGGCAGGCAGATCTGCAAGAGATGGGCACGCCGCGGTTTAGGAGGTAAATCCCCTTCCCATCAGAGCCGGCAGATCAATAGCAGCTTTGAGATGGAGAAGGACAGAGCGGAGACAGCAAGCAGCAACGCTAAATTAAAACAGGATGACACTACATAACAGATCCTGCCTATGGCCCTGGGATCTCTCGCCCCTTAACTTTGCATGGACAGACGGTTCAAGCAAAACAACTGAAGCTTTCAATCTATACAGACTTAGACTGTATCTCATTATGCTTTCCATTGCATGAATTAGTATGTCATAAACACTTTGGGTCCTAGTAAGGGCCTTGATACATTAAATACTGGTACACTCAATTACCAGAAATGCAGTTCTGTGGTCAAGTCAAGTCACCTTTATTTATATAGCACTTTTTACAATGCGGATTGTTTCAAAGTAGATTTACAGTGATAGCAGGAACATAATTTTGGCTGTACAGCAGCTCTATAAGAAAATAGTGCCATTGTCCAGCTTAAGTAATTTCAGTATTCGATTCATTTCCATTGTAAAAATCATTAGTTATTAATTTAGTTCATTTTTCTATACAGCAGCTCTGGGGAAGTGTGTCATTGCCCAGTTCAGTTCTCATACAATGGTGTCAATGCAGGCAGATCAGTAATATTGTTGAAAATTAAGATTTAAAGAGATAGTTCACCCAAAAATGAAAATTAATTCCATGATTTACTCACCCTCAAGCCATTCTAGGTGTATATGACTGTCTTCTTTCAGACGAACACAGATATCAGATATATTTAAAAAATATTCTTAGTCCTCCAAGGTTTATAATGGTTGTAATCGGGAAGCTGTTTTGAAGTAAAAAAAATAATCCATCCAGCCATAAAGTAATTCATATGACTCCAGTGGGTTAATAAAGGCCTTCTAAAGCGAAGCGATGTGTTTTTGTAATGAAAAATATCCATATTTAAACTATAAATTCAGATAACTAGCTTCCAGCGGACGACCGTATGTATATATTAGACAATGAAACTGAAACAATAATTTATTAGTATGGCGTAGGGCCTCCTTTTGCAGCCAAGTACAGCATCAATTCATCTTCAGAATGACAGATACAAGTCCTGCACATTTGCCAGAGGGATATTTAGCTGGTCCTCCTTTTCCAAAACCATGTGATGCTGGTGGAAAACGAAAAACGTTTTCTGACTTGCTCCTCCGAAATACCCCAAAATGGCTCAAAAATATTTAGATCCGGTAACTGTGCAGGCCATGGGAGATGTTCAACTTCACTTTCATGTTCATCAAATCATTCATCAAACCTAGTATTTCTGTATATTGGTGAATTTATCTTGCTGATACACGGCACCCCCTTCAGGGTACAATGTTTGAACCATTTGGTGCACATGGTCCTTAAGAATGGTTCAGTAGTCTTTGGTCACAGTAGGGAATGCCTTGATTTTGTAGTCACTGTAGGGAACGCCATTATATTGCAGCCAAAACCATCTGATTCACCCCCATGCCTCACTCTGGGCAGCAACAGTCCGGATGCGGAAAAGACAGTGAAGGTGGACTCATCAGAGAACAATACATGTTTCACATTTTTCACAGCCCAAGATTTGCACTGTTGAAACCGACATTTGGCATGAGTGACCAAAGGTTTGGCTATAGCAGCCCGACCATGAATATTGACTCTGAGGAGCTCCCGACGAACAGTTTTGGTGGAAACAGGAGTATTGAGGATTTAATTCTGCAGTGAGTTGGACAGCTGTGATTTTGTGTATTTTTTTTTTTTTTTTTGGATACAATCCTGGTTAGTACCTGGACATCCCTGTCAGACAGCTTCCTCTTGCATCGACAGTTACACCTATTGGATGTGGTGTTACACTGACATTATCCTGGAAACCATAGCTCTCGATTCAACACAAAGACTTGCTGTCTTGGTCACAGATGAGCCAGACAAGATGCGCACCAACAATTTGTCCTCTTTTGAACTGAAAGATCTCTCATAATTTTGTGTGGATTGCAATATTTTATGTACAGCTGTGCTATTGCTCTGCTAATTCAGCCTTCATACTCTGATGGAATGTAAAATCAGTGCAGACAGGAAGAGAGTAACCTTGTTATTTTGTAATTATCATTTATCAAATATGTGTAAGGTCTTATTTGTTCACATTAATTAATGCATTAACTAACAAACTAATAATGATCAATATATTTACAGCATTTATTAACCTTTGTTAATGTTAATTAATGTTCATGTTAGTTCACAGTGCATTAACTAAACAGATACAACTTTGGATTTTAATAATATATTAGAAAATGTTGAGATTGAACAATAACTAAGATTAATATATGCTGTAGAAGTGTTGTTCAGTCTCAGTTACTAATGTAACTAATGTAGTTATACATATATTAATGTTTACATTTTTATTATTATCTAAAAGTATACAGAATATTTATTTTTATTATTAGATTTTTATCGAATAATTCTAAATATCCGGTGAAGTGAATATAGCAAGCAGCCGATGGACACTAGTTTGTACGGTGTATTTTGGGAATTTTTAGAGAGAGAGTGAGTATTTATTTGCACTGGAACAACTTGGACAATGGGATAGCCCTAGAAATGGCTGACACTTTGGGAAGAGGGCTTACAACTTAATAGGGAGCAGATTGAGGCATACACAGATTGTTTGCTCATGTCAGCTGTTTTCCACATTTTCACTCATTCTCAGCCTGTCTTGGAGGAAGATTACGAAGCTGTCTCTTTCCTCGTACTCCTTGTCATGTTTGTGTTGACAAATGAGCCTCATTTCTCAGAGCTGCTTAAAAACGTCATGAAGGAGAAAACTCACTATCTAATCATAATTTATGATGTGCAATATTCACTCAAATTTGCACATTTTGTTGCAAATGTTTGAAAGACGCTTAATGAAGAGATCCAGAGAGCTGTGGCTGGCAGAGAGCCTTGTTCATGAGCTTGAGCTGGAGCTAACAGGAACAGAGCTCATGATGAAGTGACTGCAAGACTTATTAAAGAAGTGACGCTTCTCATTCGGCGTATGGGTTTTATTACATGCCAGAGCTTTCTCACTTGGGAGAATGTATGAAAGCAAAGTTAATTCTCTTACCCAGCCTACAGATTTAGAGTCTGTTTTCAGTGTGTGGGTGTTGTAGTGTAATGAAGTGGAATATGAGTGCATCACTTACCCAAAAAAAAGAAAAGAAAAGAAAAAGACACCTGTATTTTGCTGGTTGTTCTTTATAGTTAAACTATATGATTTACAGAGCACCTGTATCAAGGACCTTTAAAGGTGCCCAAGAACGTTCTTTCACAAGATGTAATATAAGTCTAAGATGTCTCCTGAATGTGTCTGTGAAGTTTCATCTCAAAATCCCCATCGATTTTTTTTAATTAATTTTTTTAACTGCCTATTTTGGGGCATCATTAACTATGCACCGATTTACACTCGGCGCCGCCCCTTTAAGACGCGAGCTTCCTGCCACACAAGCTCTCGACTATATTACAGCGCATTTACAAAGTTCACACAGCTAATATATCCCTCAAATGGATCTTTACAAGATGTTCGTCATGCATGCTGCATGCATGCTTCGAATTATGTGAGTAAAGTATTTATTTGGATGTTAAAAGTTTTATTCTGAGTGAATTTGAGGCTGTCCTCCGTGCCTAACTGCTATTGCTACACTGTTGAAGAGATTTATAAAGAATGAAGTTGTGTTTATGCATTATACAGACTGCAAGTGTTTAAAAAATGAAAATAGCGACGGCTCTTGTCTCTGTGAATACAGAAAGAAACGATGGTAACTTTAACCTCATTTAACAGTACATTAGCAACATGCTAACGAAACATTTAGAAAGACAATTCACAAATATCAGTAAAAATATCATGCTATCATGGATTATGTCAGTTATTATTGCTCCATCTGCCATTTTTCGCTGTTGTTCTTGCTTACCTAGTCTGATGATTCGGCTGTGTGCAGCTCCAGACGTTACTGGCTGCCCTTGTCTAATTCCTTTTATAATGTTGGGAACATCATGGGCTGGCATTATGCAAATATTGGGGCGTACACCCCGACTGTTACGTAACAGTCGGTGTTATGTTGAGATTCGCCTGTTCTTCGGAGGTCGTTTAAACAAATGAGATTTATATAAGAAGGAGGAAACAATGGAGTTTGAGACTCACTGTATGTCATTTCCATGTACTGAACTCTTGTTATTCAACTATGCCAAGGTAAATTCAATTTTTGAATCTAGGGCACCTTTAATACCTCCTATTTTTGCAATATTTAAAGTCCGCGTGAACCGGAAGTTGCAAACGACTTTTCTCCAGTGTTGTGACGTATTTCCAAGTGAAACGGAATATTGAATAGAGGGCAGAGTTTTACTTTAGCGCTCCTCCTCTCCATATCTCGCTCATAGCAGACGAACGGTTGCAGAGGAGTGGTTTACACGTTTTCAACCCAAGCCGTCAAACTGACGGTATCAGAGAAGGAACGCCATTCCAGGCCGGAAGTAACTTTTCAGATTTTGGTTAAAGGTTACCGCGACAAACTATTTTTTTCTGTGTTTTAACTTGCACGGATTAATTGTTTACTACAAGACTAGTAATATGCACTAGCAAGGTTAATAGGGTCAATTTTGATTTCATGTGCTATATGGAGTTTATATGATAAATTTGTGTAGATATCAAATATCTTGGTTTCCTGTGACTATGCTTCTTAAAAATAATATTTTACCCAAATATTGGGTAATAAGCTCCTAAAATAAGTTTTCTTAAAAAAAAAATCCATCCATCCATCCATAACTGTGCTCAAATGCTAATGTGATGATGTTTCCTGACTGGTTTGATGATAAATATAAAGTTCATGTAAAGGTTACAGTGACTGTGGTGACATTAGACAAATGCCACAGATACTCAGTGAGATCAATGTCTCAGCATGTTAAATCCGAGTCTAATTACACCACTCACAGGCCTTCAAACGAGTCATTTTCATCAGGTCCACACTCATGACTCGGTGTCTCTTATGACACATTTATCATTGAGGTGGTCTGATTTAACTCTGTTTTTAGATTATAAATTATTGATTATAAATGAATCCTTTGTTTGTTATTCAAGAGACCATGTTGTTACATTTTTATATAGTAAGCAGCTAGATAAAGAAACATACTCCATCTCGAATCCAGTCTTATCTGTTTAGTAACCATGGTGATTTCAGTTCCCATTTGGAACATTCAACTTGTCAAATCTTAACTTAAGATAGGAAGTTTATGTAATACGACCCCAGAAGCCTAACTGTACGGATTTGACCTTAAGCCCAGAGAGTTCTGCTCTATGGAAACTGGAATTTTAGATTTCAATCTTGTAACGCATTCATAAACTGACAGGTACGCCACGCTAAGCCCTTTCTCTTCCCGGGGCAAAAACCCTCAAAATGTTATCTGGTTACAAAAAAAGAATGATTATCTTCAGGGCTTTTAGATTTATTGAACAGAGATAGTAGATAGAGACAGGAACACACTGGAGAGAGAGCAAACAGATTGGACTCAAACCTCCATCTTCTGTATTGGCATGTGCTAACCATAGTGCAATGTTTTTATTCCCTCTTTAAATATTGCGCCGCTCTAATTTCTTAGTTGATGTTAAAAATTCCATTTGCATTGCTAAACCATTTCATGTGTTATATTTTTGGTGAATGGTCAAAATCTGGAATTTGTAGTTATTTGATGAAGAATCTGTGCTTAGAGTTGAGTTTAGAATGAATACTTCCCCTAGATATTCTTGCCTTTTAAATTCAAAATTATTTTTACCCAACCTTTATGTCTTCACGCTCAATGGGAAATTGTTGTATGCCCTGCAGAAAGCAAATTAACGGGATGACATGGTGAGTGTTTCTTTCTGTGTTTGTTGTAGACTTGAGACAAGTGGTGTTTGTCATCCAGAGCCAGAGGAACTCTTTCCATGTGCAGCAGGCAGAAAAACTCAGAAAAGACCTTCTTCTACAGTCACAATCTCTTCAAGAGGTACCGGTATTTATGATTTATTTTTATTAACGTTTTCACTTCTGCTTTTCATGACCATTTGACCTCATGCCTGGCATGGGTTCTCATAATTTACTTGCATCAGTTCAACTCAAAGAGAAATTATTTGTGCAATTATGCTCCAATTTTGTCCATGACTTTCTGGACAATTGCACCCATCTGTTATGAAACTTTTGCCAAGCCAGATTTACAATACCAAGTTTGAACACACCTACTTATTCTTTGGCAATACTAATTTCCACATTTTAGAATAATGGTGCAGCCATTATTGAATGAAATAACACAAAATTAAAGCATGGAAAATGAATTTATAAACCAAATGAGGTTTTATCTTCAAATATGCCACATTTTGTCATTCATAAGTAGGCACAAAATGTGTGCATTGTTGTATTTTTAGATTGTTGTATACATGTTTACCATTGAATGAATAGTTTTCTTGCACCTAATCTGGCAACATTTTGATAGCACGTCTTACTGAAAATTCACATTTTAGGAAAGACAAGGAGTCAAGGACAGATCATAAAGTGACATTTTCAGTAAGTGAAGCAGTGGGATTGACATTTGAAATGTTAAAAGCTTTATTTCAATGAGAGAAACTGTTGGGTTCATCCTTAATATTCCACCCTTGATAGTGTGTTCCATTTATTTCTCAGCATTGAGACCATCCTCAGAGAGTGAAAATGTAATGCAATCTATTTTTTCCTCCCCTCACGTCCTCACCTGATAGTTTGCCGCTTTTATAGACAAACTCTTTCTGACTGCTTGTTCTGAAAATCTGGAGTGCCAAACCGCAATAACCTCCGAGCTCTGCGCCAGTTCACTGAGCTGTCACCCTCCGATCCAATCAAAACCAGATTAAGAGACCACTCTCATCCTGCACTATATCCCTTCTGCTTACTTTCTTTCATTCTCAGGTTTTTCTTTTTGCAGAATGTCTTAGGCTAACTTTCCAAAAGATGTACAATGGATGTTTTGACAGTGTTCTCGTCAATTTTAACTGAGTTGTATATTGCAACAAACAAGTTGTTTTGATTTCTTTCATCGTTCTCATTGTCAGATTAGATGCTTTATAGCAACACTTTGTGAATACAAATGAAGTGGGAAAAAGTGCAAATTACTAGCACTGTAATGCCCCTGTAGTGTGCGATACCACATTAAAAGTTGCACTTCGCTCACTAGAGTCAAATAGGACATTCATCTCAAAATTCCTGCTTTTCTTCAAGCAAACAGCAAATCCATGGATTCTTTTAGATATGACAGTTATGCTCTGAAATGCAGAACTCCTATTTTAGAGTCAGTGACTGTTATTCAAGAAATTCACTGTAACTTACTGCCTTTGTCCTTAGTCAAGGACACACACACAAAAAACTAATAAACAATGTAACTGAATTCCTCTTCAACTTTTAAAGTCATATAAATAAATGATGAACTAGTCCATGTACATGCTGGGAAGACTTTGAGTCAGTTTTATCCAGAAGAACAATAAAGCTCTGTTTAGATTTTATTTATTTAGCTTTTATTTATTTATATATTTTTTGTTATCTTACCTATACCAGTTTCCTTCAGTGTGTTATTGAATTTATTTTATTGAATAATTCATTTCATTTATACTTTATATTAAAATTAAGTATTAAAATATTATTTAAAAAATATGTATTATAATTAAATGTAATATTTATAAAATCTATAAATCTACAAAATAAAATAGTTGTATAATAAATAATTGTATAATAAATATTAAAATATTTATTGATTTGATGTAGATAATTATTATAAAATTTATAATTTAATAGTCATTTAATATTTTAATATTTTTCTCTATACAATGAAATAAAAAAATAAATATAAATAACACATTTTTCAAATTATGTTGTTTTGTGTTCCAAAGAAGAAAGTCAATGATAATAGAATTCGGTAACACTTTACAATAAGGTTCATTAGTTAACATAATGTGTAGGCACCTATTGTATCTGTTGGCACTCTTTTTTAATTCTTCTTCTTCTTCTTCTTCTTCTGCTCCTTCTTCTTCTGCTCCTTCTGCACTTGAGTCTATGGCAGCCCATAGAACTGCTAGCGGGAAAGTTGTGAAATTTGGCACACAGTTAGAGGACAGTCTGAACTGTGTCCATAGCAAATTTGGAGTCTCTAACTCAATCCCTCTAGCGCCACCAGCTGGCTCATGTTTATGTTAATAACTTTTGAACCGTAGAAGCCTTTGCACACTGAGTCCGAAATTTTCGCATGCGTATTTTCGTATTCGTAATCCTAAAAATTTGTCACGCACAGAGACCTTGCACACTGAGTTCGATGCGTATTAATGAATGTGTTGTCTTCAAGCAGTGAGCATGATTTAGTTGTCTCCTCTTCTTAAAAAGAGAAAAAGAAAGAGGAAATATTGGGTACATCCAATTCCGAGATTACATAGAGAGAAAGGAGAGTTCCACCTCATCAAGGAGCTGCGTGATTATCCCGAGCGTTTCAAAGTTTACTTCAGGATGTCAGTGGCTCAGTTTGATGCTTTGCTACTGGCACAATCTGACTTTATATTCTGTCTTTGTATTCCACACGTTGTTTGTCATACAGTGCTGCTGCCTTGTGCTGTAGACGACATGGATCAACTTGTCAGATGGCATTCTGGATTTTTGCGTTCGCGTACGGTGGCTCTGAATTGTCAAAACGTCTCTCAAAATGCGTGCAACGGATGCGAAAAATGCAGAAAATCGAACCTGATCCGAATATTTATATGAGGGATGAAAGTTTCGGAAGCAGTGTGCAAACGTGATTGACATAACGTGAAGTCGAATTTATTTAACGTGCGAAAAATTTGCATGTGAATTTCGGACTCGGTGTGCAAAGGCCTTAACGGATAAGGATTCTTTTTTTCCTCTGATTCCTTGGGTCAAGACGAATCGATTGCACCCTATGACGTCATTTTCTGTCATGAAAATTTTTCCGCCATTTTGAATTTTCGGAAAAACCTATTTTTTCGAACTCCTCCTTGGCCGTTATTCCGATTTTCACGAAAATTGAACCAGATCATCTTCAGACCATGCCGACAAAAAGTTATGGAAGTAAAGTCGATTTCTCAAACCGTTTTTGAAAAACATGCGAACAAATTTAACGTAGTGCTTGTGAAAAGAGACATAAGGTTGTATCTCCGCAATGCTTTATCGTATTCAGACCAAACTTGGTAGATGTCATCACAAGCATGTCCTGAGGCAACGTGCAGCGTTTCGGAGCAGCGCCACTTACTGGTCTGGAGATATGAAAAATGGATATTTTTGCTTATAACTTCTGATGGGTTTGTCCACAAATCATAATTTGGATTGAACTCGTTGGATTCGGGGCATCATGCCGAGTTGAATGGTATCCAATTTTCCCATATCGGCCATTTTGACCATCAGCCATTTTGAATTTTATGAACGCATTAGCGTATCGTTACGAAACTCGGTATGGGTCTTTGGCACTGTGCCCTGACAGTACTCAAAAAGTTTTGGTGCAGCACCATCGGGTGGTCAAAAGTTATAACAAAATTTACAAAAATGTTAATAACTTTTGACTATATTAACCGATTGTAATGATTCTCAGTAGATTCCTTGGGTCATGCTGAGAACAGAGATACCAAATTTGCCATAGTCGGCTGAACTTCCTGTCCGCCATATTGTTTTACTTTAAAAACTTACTTTTTCGAACTTCTCCTAGGCCATTGCTCCGATTTTCACCAAAATCGAACCGTATCATCTTCAGACCATGCCGAAAAAAAGTTATGGATTTCAAGTCGATACGTCAAAAAGTTTTCGTATACTGGAGCAACGAATTTGAGGCATGATGCAAAACCGACTGTTGAAGCTGTATCTCTGCACTGCTTTGGCATATTGACACCAAACTGTGTATGAGTCACTGTCACCTTACTTTGACCATACCACAACAGTTTGCTCACAGTGCCACCTATTGGTTTCTCTGTCATTTTGCCTAAATATGTCTTTAATTGCTCAAGGTTGCTGTAAGTCTGATGCTCCCAGCTGTGCTGGGATGACTTGTTGTGCCTTCTCTGTGCTCGGCCCCGATAATTGCTGCTTGCAGCTATATTTCATCTTTTTAGTGTTAATTTCAACATTTACTAATAATAATCATTAAAATCTTGTTAACATTAGTTAATGCATTGTGAACTAACATGAACAAACAATGAACAACTGTATTTTCATGTATTTTCAACTAACATTAATGAAGATAAGTAAATACAGTAAGAAATTTATTGCTCATGGTTAGTTCATGTTAGTTAATACATTATCTAATGTTTAACTACTGAACCTTGTTGTAAGTGTTACCCAGAATTCTTTTTTTTTTGGTTGAACTGTCTTTTTAATTAATACACTAAAGGAGAGCTTCTATTGATGGCGATTGGACAGCATTGGAGATATATAGGACTTCATTGTTCCTTTGAAAAAAGTTACAGCCTTTTACCTTCAGACCTTTGTAGGAAAATAAAGTTGTGCTCGACTGTCATGCTGCTTTATGCATTGCCACAAGATGTCAGCACTAGTCTGAGACATGAGACGGTTGATTTCTGATGCTTAATCCTTGATTCAGGAGAGCAATTTGTTTCACTTTAGTTGGACTCATGAGGCCTAACATTTATTCATTACTGAGAAATGCTCATGCATTACACTCTACATGGATGTGCACATCAATTCTTTCCCTCTCTGTGAACCCTGACAGCTCCAGTATTGCAGTGTAAATTAGACTTCAGATTTATCACTCTTGCACTGTGTGACTGTATAGTGTGCCTGAACATTGCTTGCTTGCTCATATTCACACCTCAGTGTGCAGCCAGCAATGACTGTATTATTGTAAAAGCTGTGGGATGTTTGTTCCACCACTGGGGGGCCGAAGCAGCAGAACAGTGGGAACGCATGCAGCAGAGGACAAATTCAATAAGACCAGCAGTCTGTAAACACTGAGGTATTCATATCTAGAGCCCAGAAAGGGCACAGAAGTCTGCAAACTTAGTATGACAGCAACTGGTATGACCTGGACTGTTTCCTTCTGTTGATGTCATCGTTGAGAAAGAAACACGTGCCCTGAGGATTGGCCTTCTTCATATTGCTTATCTTTTTAGTATTCTTCTTTGTTTTTGTCTTCTTATTTGTCATCAGCTGTTTTGTACTTATTTTTTTTCATCTTCAACGTTCAAACTATGCTTTGTATATAATTACATCCTTAGTTCAACCTTGTTTTATTTTTTTATATATATTTTTTTAATAAATGTAAGATTTAAGTTTAACAAAATTATGACATCATTGTAATATGTAAAGATTTATAAATAATATATTATAATATTAATGTAATGTAAGTATATTATATATAACTTTGGTAACACTTTAAAATAAGGTCCATTAGTTAAACATTAGGTAATGCATTAACTAACATGAACTAACAATGAGCAAAACATTTGTTACTGTATTTACTAATCTTCATTAATTAAAATTCAGTTGTTCATTATTTGTTCATGTTAGTTCACAGAGCATTAATCTAATGTAGTTAACTAATGTATTATATTCTCACACACACACACACACACACTCACACACTCCAAAACCAAATTACTAACCTACATTAATGTTTTCTGGAAAACACCAGTGCTTGAAAGACTGCTAAGAAATGATTTGCACACACATGCAAACACTTGGAAAAGACAACTGAGTTTGCCCTAATTAATTACACTGACATAATTAGTACAAGCACTCTTTAGCAGGCTTTGCAATATAATATGTTTGTTCCAGTCTCTATGGTAATCAGGCCGAATGGGCAGAGAACATTTGCTAAATTAACCTGACCTCAACTGAAATGCATCCTCATAATGATTTGTATTAGTTTGACCTGACATGCTGCTTTTTAAAATACTGATTAGATGCTGCTGGCTTGTATATTTTATGACATTAAACAGTCATAAAAGATTAGCTTAATGGGTACCATTTTCTTTTTGTCGCTGGTCAAAAACATGCACTAATCTTATTTATGTATTAAAGACCCCATGTGGTAAAGTTTATAATGTTGTTTATATGTCTATGTGATGGTGTTTTTAAAATGCTTCAAGACAGACCATGTGCAGATTCATTTGTCAGCACCATTGCTGAGTATTTTCTCTTCAAAAGCTGCAGTGAAAAAGAGAGTCTCAAACCCATGGTTTGAAATCGCTGGTGTCCGTGACGTCACAAACTACCTTGTATCCAATCATGTCAATGTGCCGGCTGGCTTTAACATATCATTAACAGCGAAATAGCAGAGGAGTCTCGAGAGAAGCCAGGTTTTCCCAGTATATTTTTCTGTTGATATGAAAAATCATTTAGATTTAACAAAATGGCGTTTGTTTGATGTATATTACGATGTTATGATGAACTGTATGTCTTTCTCCACTGATGTTCTGAATTGTTAAAGCGTTTGTAAGGATACTCATTGTTAGATGGCAGCTGTCTAACTCTGACATGGCAAACGTGAACATGGTTTGTGTAACATTAGCAACACATTATTAGCTATTTGATGACATAGTCAAGCAAAAGGCTAATCATAGTAATTACCGTTATGTGTGCGATGTTGTAAAGAGTGATAGCATTGTGCAGCGTTTACCTCAGTAAGTTGACCGAGTGGATCTCTGAGCTGGCGTGAGCTAAATTTTCATATTCAATTATCTGCGTATATATTAAATGAGGCAAGGGTGTAAAGTTGCATTCAAGCTATTTTAATGCATGAAGAAATATTTTTCACATGAAAAAAAATTTAAATATGTTATTTTGGTGATCAAATAAGAGTTTTAAGGGACAAAATTGACTACAGGGTGACTTTAAGTGTTGTTCAGTTGTTTGGTCTAGCTTAGATGGCCAATACCACACATTGTTTCATTTATCATCTGTGTTCTCTCAAGGCGGTATTTCATCCAAAGCCTTACATTAAAAGCATTTTTTTTTTTAAAAAAAAAAAAAAAAACATTTACCACAAAGAAAATGTCACTTATTTAATTATTTAACAGGTAAATCAAAAGGGAACTTTTTTTGGTGGAAAAATCTATTTCTTTACCAGTGAGGTTAAACTCAAACTGGGGACAAACTGAAAGGACAAACTTGGGTCATACATAAGCTTTTGTCTCTTTTTTTGATTATGTCTCTACATAGGACAGACAGATCAAACACTTCTAAGATTCGAGTGCCAATTTCTCACCATTCTGGTCTCTGGTCACCACGTGACTGAGCCAGGGCGTTCATCTGAGGTTACCTAAGGTAGCAAGGGTCACGCCGACCCCCATTTTCATCATCGCCTTTAGTCACAGCATGATCACAAACCCTTTTTATCTCTGGTCACATCTCAATGTGTCTCAATGAAGACACTCAACGGGTGTCACAAAGTCCTCAGTCATTCATGTCTCTTTTTGGAAATAAGAATAAAGTTTAAATAAGAATAAGAATAAAGGGGCACCTTTGAACATGAGCACACACTCATCTGATTCATTCTCTCCTATTCAAATTACAAATGTGAATTGGCTTAGGCTAAAAATGTTGCTGAAGGTGCTGAAGGGGATGTACTGGAAAATTGATTCTCTACAGGCTGATAATATTGTCCAATTTCAGCATTTTCTGCAATTGATTCCTATTGTTCGGGACAGCTGATTTCAAACTGTTTAAAAAGAATGTAAGGCGCTGTCTTCATATATGCTATCTTTTTAGTGTACTAAAATGCAGTAGTTTGGCTGATTAGTTGAAATATGAGAAATATGAAATATGAGGCAAGTATGCAATTTTAAGCAGCATCCTGAGTTTTACATTAGGAACTATATATACATATACAGCCATATCAGAATATCACAAGTTTACTCTCTTAAGGGACATTCACACTAATGATGTTAACTATTAAGTCTATCATGTAATCATGTATCATCTAATTTAAAGGAGAATTTAAATTTAAGTTTAATTCTAATTTAATGAGAATCGTAAAGTTCACAGCTATGCCGTACATTTTTTTTTAAAGAAACAATTTTTTTTTTATTCAGCAAGCATGCATTAAATTGATTAAAAGTGACAGTAAATTAATAATAATAATAATAATGTTACAAATGATTTCAAATAAATGTTCATCAACGTTCATCAAAATGTTCATGTAACGTTCATCAAAGAATCCAGAAAAAAAGCTTTCATGGTTCCCACAAAAAATATTAAACAGCGCAACTGTTTTGAGCATTGATAATAATAAGAAATGTTTCTTGAGCAACAAAACAGCATATTAGAATGATTTCTGAAGTAATGATTCTGAAAATTCAGCTAAAATATTTTAATATATTAAAATAAAAAACAGTTATTTTAAATTGAATAATATTTCACAATATTACTCTTTTACAGCTTTTTTTTTTTTTTTTTTTGATCAAGTGAATACAGCTTTGGTGAGCATAAGAGACTTTTTTCAAAAACATTACAAAATGTGTGTCTTAAACTGATCTCTCTCCTGATCTCTCTTTGAAGTCCATCCATGATTTTGCTGGATGTTGTCCTGAAGTAAACTACTGTCTCAAATCAGATAAACTCACTTGATATAGCTGGCAGTTTCTTCCCATTTTCTCTTCGTCTGACAGTAGCTTTAATAGTGTTTGTCTCTTTCAGAGTCCCCCTGTCATCCTGCTCCTGCACACACTGTCAGACAATGAGGGAGACTGGAGCATTCTCCCACTGCTGCCTTAGTAAGTGCTGTAAATACTGACATTACAGACATTCTTGGTTCTTGATTCTTCGGTTGAAGTGAGGTTCACTTGGAGTATTCCTGTGTTTAGAGTTTGAATATCACAAGACAAGATTTTGCAATATATTATGCAATATATTAAAGTAAATTATAAATATTATTATTTAGTTTAGTCATTTCATAAGGAGTTGCATTTTACACACACTATTGCCAGTTACTTTATGTATTTTTAACTTGCAAAAGAAGTTTCAAAAGCCACAGCAGAATCAACTGTTGTGCGTCTCCTATCAAGACACACTAGTTGTCCCTGAATGAATCAGTACTTTGAATGATTCAAGCTGAGTGAATGTTTCAGTGATTCACTTGCAAAGACAGTCACTGGCTACGTCCAAAATCGCATACTTGTGTAGGCACTTGTTTTGAATAAGTAATTACTTTGCAAGTGCTAAAAATTATCTTCTATATAGTTTGAATGTGTGTAGTATGAAAGTAATCCGGACGTACTAGATTTGCCGTGTTGTCATTATCATGTAACCTACCAGCGAATATCAGAATCTCATTGGAAGCAGTTGGTCACCCGGGTACTTTTTGCATACTCTTGTGAATATGGACGTACTTCTTTTGTCACACATACTGGGAAGTTTGTGATTTTGGATGCAACCTCTTGTTTGAGTGAATGATTCAATGACTCACTGATAAAACAGACTCATTTCCATATTGAATAAATCAGTTTTTGAACAAATCTGTTGGATGATTCAGTGACTCATTCATAAGGCTCATGTCCCCACCTACTGTTGTAGCAATGTAACTTGCAGAAACAATAAAAAAAAATACACACCACTAATGTTTTACTTCAGCTTGTCATCACAGTTTGGCAAGAACTCTTCTTGGATAATGTTTCTGGAGGAGGACACCAGAGTGAAACTCCAAAAACTTCAGGACGTCCTCAAAACATTTGACTGCAGAAAAGTAAGAACTTTTAATGTGCTGAATGTGAAAAATTAAACAAAATTCATGTTTAGCCCATTTTGAACTCAGTCACCAAGAGTGAAAATATGCTGACATAGAGTTTTATTATGTATATTCCGTCATGCTGTTCAATGAAGACTTATTCCTGTGTCCCAGAATGTGTCTGTGAAGTTTCAGCTTAAAATACCCCACAGATCATTTATTATAGCTTCTCAAATTTGCCCCTATTTGGGTGTGATCAAAAACACTTTTTTTGTGTGTGTCCCTTTAAATGCAAATGAGCTGCTGCTCTCAGCCCACTTTCCAGAAGAGGGCAGCGCTTAAACAGCTTGCGCTTCGGTTGCTCAACAACAACAAAGCTGGAGAATCTCATGCAGCCAAAATGACAATTGTCAGTAGCGGGGTTCAGCCTTACAGTTCAGTCGGACACTGATGGAGAGACTCAGGAAGAAGTTGCAACTTTTAGAATGCATCTGGATGTTTCTGAACGATTAGTGGATACATTTAGGTAGTTGCTGTGGAGTTGATTCAACTCATCAACTAGCATGTGCCATCATGTTAATCTTTTGTACGAATCCAGCATTGAATTTACCCTCATTTGTAAAGCAGTCCAACGTAAAATGACAGCATAGTAACAACACTTTACTACAACAACTCTTGTTGTAGCAGTTTTTTATGCTAAAACAGCAACATTACATTCTAACTAAAGTTAAAAATGTGAAATCGTAATCAAGGACCCCTTTAAAGGGTTAGTTCACCCAAAAATGAAAATTATGTCATTAATTACTCACCCTCATGTCGTTCTACACCCGTAAGACCTTTGTTCATCTTCGGAATACAAATCAAGATATTTTTGATGAAATCCAATGGCTCAGTGAGGCCTGCATTGCCAGCAATGGTACTTCCTCTCTCCATAAAGGATCCATAAAGGTACTAAAAACATATTTAAATCAGTTCATGTGAGTACAGTGGTTCAATCTTAATATTATAAAGCAAAAAAGAATATTTTTTGTGCACCAAAAACACATAATAACGGACTTTTTAACAATATCTAGTGTTGGCCGATTTCAAAACACTGCTTCATGAAGCTTCGGAGCTTTACGAATCTAATCAGTGGTTCAGAGCGCCAAAGTCACATGATTTCAGCAGTGGTAGTGCGGCACGCTATCCGAATCACTGATTCAACACAAAAGATTCATAACGCTGTGTTTTGAAATCGGCCATCACTTTATATTGTTAAAACGTCATTATTTTGTTTTTTGGTGCACAAAAAATATTCTCGTCGCTTTATAATATTATTGTAGAACCACTGAACTCACATTAACTGATTTAAATATGTTTTAGTTCCTTTATGGATCTTGGGAAAGGACCATGTCTGGCAATGCAGGCCTCACTGAGCCATCGGATTTCATCAAAAATATCTTAATTTGTGTTCCGAAGATAAACGGAGGTCTTACGGGTGTAGAACGATAATGAGGGTGAGTAATAAATGATTTTTCACTTTTGGGTGAACTAACCCTTTAAAATGCTGTATGGCCTAACAATGCCATAAAATCCCAGATGATCAATGGATTTTGAATTGTGCACCACCTAGTTCTATTATGAATGAAACCTTTTTAGACTTTTTTGACAACATTGAATTATTTTGAATGCCATACTCAAGTGTACAGTATAATGCTGAAAGCTGTTCTGAAAAATTGATTTGTAGTCTAATTTACATTGATCTTGTCATGGAAAAGTGAAAAGATTTATTGTGTATGCACTGAAAGACTCTCCAAGACACTACTTTAATGTTAAAACCCTCCTAACAGAAATCACATTAAATTACTAAATGTGTCATAGCCCAGAAGTGATATTCATGTAATTTGTTATTTAAAAAAATGGACATGGTAATTGATGTATATAAATACACTACCAAGCCCATGTGTTCAAATGCAGCATAAACTCAACTACTTTTTTTTTTTTTTTTCCATAATATGAGAGTAATGAAGTGAAAGAATTCCCTGACTGAATATTTTTCACCTGCCATATGCCACCTGCCATTTTACACAGAATAAGTGATACAGATACACACGCACATATATTCTGATGATTTCTCTCCTCTTACAATTTCAGTCACCTGTGTTGTTGCCATATTAATGAAATTTGACAGTGCAAAGCCATTTACAGCTTTGTCGGATGTACTGAACAAGGGACTCATCACAGGTTTCCACTTCATTAAAATCTGTTCACCTGAGCCTTTTCAAATTAACAATTAACACTATAATGTAAACTGCCTTCTGATGAGTTGTACAGTGCATTCAACGTTACAGGCAGTTGTTGAGCACAGCATTATGAGTAAGAACTTTTCTTGGAATAAACCATTAAATTTGCATTTGCTTGTTTGTTTGTTTGTTTTGTTTTTTTTTTGTTTTTTTTTATCACACTTTGTTATGGTCCAATTCTCACTATTAACTATTACTTTTGCCTCAGTAAACTCCTAATTACTGCTTATTATTAGTTAGTGAGGTAGTTGTTAAGTTTAGGTATTGGGTAGGATTAAGAATTTAGAATATGATCATGCAGAATAAGGCATTAATATGTGCTGTATAAGTACTAATAAACAGCCAATATCCTAGTATTATACATGCTAATAAGCAACTAGTTAATAGTGAGAATTGGACCCTAAACTAAAGTGTTACCCTTTTTTTTTTTTTACCTATGACAATATGCACAGATCAGTGTTAACTGTGAAAACAATAAAAAAGTTGAAATCAAGTTGGAGACTGTAATGCCCGACATAGTGTCGGGTGACGGTTGGCAGCTGTTACTGTGAGATTTAGCCTAAGATGACCATCACAATGTGATTGATCTCCACATTTTGTCCTCAGGAGTGGTTTCTTGGCAAGCCACTACATGATGAAGAGTCCACCATCATCCATCATTATGCCTTTTCTGAGAACCCAGCGGTTTTCGAGTACCCAGATTTCTCTGCAGGATGGGCGCTCAGCTTCCCTCTTGTCAACAGGTTTGAATGATGTCCTCAGATTAACTGTCTAGCTAGCACAAAGCAGATCCAGGGATCAAGTCTTCCAGTGTGGTGTTTTTATAGATAAGGTTTAGTTAAAATGAATTAGAGGAAAACTATTCCATTTAATTATTCATGCAATTGTTCTGAAAGCCTCGAATTTGATTTATACCATGGTACTTAAAGGTGCCCTAGAATCAAAAATTGAATTTACCTTGGCATAGTTGAATAACAAGAGTTCAGTACATGGAAATGACATACAGTGAGTCTCAAACACCATTGTTTCCTCATTCTTGTGTAAATCTCATTTGTTTAAAAGACATCCGAAGAACAGGCGAATCTCAACATAACACTGACTGTTACGTAACAGTCTGGATCATTAATATGTATGACCCCAATATTTGCATATGCCAGCCCATGTTCAAGGCATTACACAAGGGCAGCCAGTATTAACGTCTGGATCTGTGCACAGCTGAATCAACAGACTAGGTAAGCAAGCAAGGACAATAGTGAAAAATGGCAGATGGAGCAATAATAACTGACATGATCCATGATTACATGATATTTTTAGTGATATTTGTAAATTGTCTTTATAAATGTTTTGTCAGCATGTTGCTAATGTACTGTTAAATGTGGTTAAAGTTACCATCATACTGTATTCACGGAGACAAGAGAGCCGTCGCTATTTTCATTTTTAAATGCTTGCAGTCTGTATAATGCATAAACACAACTTCAGTGCGCGATTTAAAGGGGCCGCAGCCTGAATCGGTGCATAGTTAATGATGCCCCAAAATAGGCAGTTAAAAAAATTAATTAAAAAAAAATCTATGGGGTTTTTTGAGCTGAAACTTCACAGACACATTCAGGGGACACCTTAGACTTATATTACATCTTGTAAAAACTGGTTCTAGGGCACCTTTAAAAATTGCCATGGTCATGTACTGGTATTTACATGGTATTACCATTTTGCCATTAGAAATGTCATGTTTGAAGGTGTTTGTGGTGTTTTCCTTGTAGTTGACTAATTTTACAATGAATTCACATTTTAGGTTAACAAGTAAAATTGAAGAGGAGCCTTTAAAATCGGACTTCACCATAGATCTAAAACATGAGGTAAGAATTTTAAGGTGTATACTTTGAGATGACGATGGGCTTACTGTATATTAGTATTTAAAATTTTTTTTATCATATTTTAATTTTAGATTAGATTAAAGTGTCCATTTAGAAAAATAGTGCACTAAAACAGTGGAAAATCGCTCTAGAACCAAAACGAACATTGCAACAATATTAACTTTTAGTAGACACAGTGTCACATGATCCTTCAGAAATCATTCTAATATGCTGATTTGCTGCTCAAGAAACATTTCATATCATTACTGAAGTTGAAAATAGAATATAATATTTTTTCTGGGAACTGTGATACATTTGTTTTTCAGGATTCTTTAATTGGAAAGTTCAAAAGAACAGGAAATATTTGAAATAATAGAAATATTTTGATCAAGTTGATGCATCCTTGCTGACATCAGTAGTAGAAATGTGTAAGCACTCAATGTAGGGCTGAGTGATTAAACGCTTATGATAATTATCGAAAAAAATTTTCCTTGATAAAATGATAACAAAAGTTCGATAAACCTTTGATGTAATGTTTATCCACTTGGCTCAAAGTTCAAACGACAGCGCAGTCACTGATGTGTCGGACACAAGACTACTAAACAGAGCTGTGAGTCCAGCGAGAAGCACTTGATTCACAAGAACACAAATGTCCAATAAAGCCAGCACTGACAAACAGGAAAAACATTGTGCGCCACAATACAATCAGAAGGCTTTTCAATCTTCAGATAGCCATCATTTACCATGGATTTACTGTAGTAACACTAACTGCACCATGCTACTGTGGTAGAAATGTGGGATATTCATATAGAATTCTATTATGTTATTGATGTAGACATGTGTTAAATATATTAAAGGTGTAATGGAATATAATAACAGTATTTTTTGTGAATAATCATGTGCATTCCTATTTAGGCTATTTTTCATACAAATACCATAGAAACCATATAGTTACATTTTACCATGGTACTGAGGTGTTAGATGTGTGGTTTTCACTAGCTGTGGTTATCATGATCTTAATGTATACTACTATGGAGGACCAATGGTTAATTTTAATAAAACTCAAACGGTCAGAATATTTAAATCGTACCATATAAAAATGAGGTTGTTACAATTTTTATGGATGTTACAGTTTTTGTTAATGTTGCTGCATACTAACTCAAGCTACTACTACTGATAAATGTGCATTTCTAAGACAAAATTGCATATTGCAGCCTGCACTGCAAACTGTGCGCATCTGCAAGATGTGCTTCTTCAAAGTCAGGCCACACAAACCTATTTCATGATTTGAAACAATATCACCCGTTCAAACATGCAGAAACTAAGAAATTCATTTTTCTAGTAAGATATTTATTTTGTCATGGAAAAATGACTGTAAAAGTGTAAGGAATTCAAAAACGTGAAGTGTCATGTTCTGACAATAAAGAGTAGTTTAAAACCACAGTTAACGGTCTACAACTTTCACTTAGGAGCAAATATCTGCCTTTAAACTTGAAAGAAATAAAGCTTTGATATGATAATTATTGATATGGACTATGGATTATGAAATGAAAAAATATATATTGTAATAATAACTCAATACTGTGATTGACTAGTTAGATTTATGTATTCCAGAAAGCTGACATTCTCTATCCCTATTTCCCTCTCCCCCAGTCTCTCTCACTCTGTTTCCACAAAGGATTCTTCCCTTTCAGTCTCCATTGTCTCAAAAAAAACATTACACTCACTTGCAGCACTGTATGCAGTATTAGTCTGTTTGTTCTTCTTCAGCTCCTTCCTTGCAGAGCTCCTTGTGAAAACTGAGGACAGACAGTCTGATTATTTATTGGATGAATCTTGAGAATCTTTATATAGAGAGACAAGAACAACCTTAAGTACTATAATGTTCCTTTCTTCTTAACATGTCATGGTGCTCATGGGGGTGATGCAGGTTTAAATCTGGCTTCAACGTTTTTGATCATCATTGGTTTTAACTTTTTTTTAATTAAAAATGTGGCTTTCTATTGGACAACAATTTTTAAAGCGATAGGCTTCCCAAAAGTGAAAATTCTCTCAACATTTCCTCTTCCTCATGTCCAAAAATAAATGGCAGTCGGTATAGGATCAGTGCTTAAAGGTGCTCTATGTAAGAATGACAGCTAGTGGTTGAAATTGCTACTGCAGTCCAAATTTAAAATATTGTTTGCCCCGCCCCCTCCCCCTCAGATGTGACGCTCTCGCGGGTTGCCGGTTTGAAGACATGCAACAGGAGCGAGCTCAATTAACATTGGAAGGCGAGGAGACTTGCACACTGTAAGATAATAAGTTGATTTATTGATTTATGATTAGTTGATATCAGGTTTTAATATGCTCCAATTCTTAGAGATTTTAGATGGATGCTGAGGCTTTTTAGGTCGGGTAGAATCCACGATCTCTGACCCAGTCTGTTCGCTGGCTTCCATGGCTGCAATTCGCTGCATGTGTTTTTTGCCACCTTGCAACCCGGGGTAGCGAAATACTATTGGGTAAATTGGCAACATGCGGTCTTGCACAGACCGAAACAAAAACAGAAATTCCGAAACGGAACGCAAATTTCAAAGTACAATAACTGGCTGTAGCAATGGTTTTCAGAGAAACGCATATGTGAACTGAGCATGTTTAATAAATTTCAGCAAACATATTATGGTATTTTTATGCTTTAGTACAGTCAAAAACATACATAGAGCACCTTTAAACAACAAATTGTGTGAAATAAATTTTTATGTTGGGACAAAGCATATTTTCTCTTTTAATAACTGCTGGGATCAAGTCATTTACACATGATGCCAGATAAGACACTCAAAAAACACATACATTTTTACAAGTAAATCTAAATTTAGTCTTAAGGTTTTTAGAAAAAAATAATCTTAAACATTTTATTTTTATTTTTGAATAACTAAACCTGGCTCTTGCCATAGAGACTGACATGGTGTTAAAAAGGAAAGAAAAAAATCTTCCTCATGCCATACCAAACTTTCTTCTGTGGAAGACACAATAAGGTATTTTAAAGTCATCATGAAAACAAAATTCACTTTTTTTAATTGAATATCCCAGTACTGATTATAAATGATTTATCCATGCACGTGATTTTTTTTTAAATTCACATGTGCTTGTAATCATTCATCAATAAATTTCCCTCCCTCTTATAGTGACATCTCATCTCGTTGTCTTATGACACAGCAATAGCACATGACAACGATCCATTCAATTGTCAATGGACAAAATCAAGTCCCGCCCTACATTTTGTCTTGTTCGAGAAGTCGTTTCACTCAGATAAACATCACAATAGGGGAGAAAAGAAGTTACTCAACTTACATTTCATGCCAACTTTAAAAAGTTTCAATGTTTCAGTGGGGACACATGCTGTATTGAACTTGCATTGTATGAACGAAAACAGTTGAAACATTTTTCAAAATATCTTCTTTTGTGTTCTGCAGAAGAAATAAATTCATTCAGGTTGAAGCAAATGATAACATAATTTCAATCTTTGAGTCAACTATTGCTTTAAGTGTACTAACTCCAAAGCAAATAAGCTTTGTATTTAAAAGTGTTGCGTTTACTTCCATTATTACTCTCCTACAGGTGGCGCTGTACATCTGGGAGGACGGAAAGGGACCTCGACTGACAGGGGTTCCAGAACTTTGCACGCTGCCAGAGCACAATCCAAGAGCGCAATACTGTGCCACCACTGTCAGCAGCCATTCACCACTGTGTGTAGGTAACCTCCACATTGAGCGCTTAACACACCTGTCACACACACCTAATCAGTATGTGGAGAAGCTTGACAGGGGAAGAAGTGCAAACCTTCGGTTACGAATTGAGTTGAGACTGGACACTACTAGAAGTGATTCATTTGATTGTTTCAGTGTCAGGGTTTGGTCCGTGTGACTTTGGATGATTTGTTTTCTTGTTTTTTTCTCTTCAAAACGGGAAAACAAAGACACCCTTCATTTATCACATATTCGAATCCTTCTCATGAAAATAAATGAACTTGTGTTGTTGTTTTTTTTCATATTTTTATTTTTGTTTTCATCACACTTTGTTCTAATTCGCCAAATGGAAACACAATAAAACCAAAATGCGGACAAACAGCTTGAATATTCAATCTCTACATGGGCAATGAAACAACCCTTTCTTTCTATTGATTGGTCAACCAAACATCAAACTGTTTATGTTCTTACATATTCTTTTTATCATTTATTGATAATAACAAACTTCATTTGAATGCTTTCTATAAGCAACATCGCTCACAATATAATAGGCTATAATATATTAATATAATCGTTTCTTAATTCCGCCCTTACTTTAAATCGCATGGCCTCGATATAAGAATGTTGTTACGTCAACATAATGATCTCGTGGCCACGACTTATGATGGTCCCACAAATTAATATCTCGTGGCCACAACATATTATCAGTTAATATGTCGTGACCACAACAAAACTAAGTGAACTGAACATGTCCCCTCCCAGTCACCATACATTCTCATCAAACAACCAGAGTAATGGCTTAACACAAACCCTACTGGGGCAGAGCCTAGACAAAGCCTTCTTCTGTGTAGACATAAATTCACCTACGCATGCCATGAAAGATTAGTTTTTCTCAGAAATATGAATTAACTTTTATATTTATTGCCATCTACCACTGTCAGAAATTAACTTTCCCATAAGGGGAAATATTTGCCCCCACATATTAAAGGATTAGTTCACTTTCAAACTAAATTTCCTGATAATTTCCTCACCCCCATGACATCCAAAAAGGTCCATGTCCTTTTCTCTTCAGTCAAAAATAAATTTTTGATGAAATCATTCCAGGATTTTTCTCCATATAGTGGACTTCAGTGGCCTACAAACGGTTGAAGGTCAAAATTACAGTTTCAGTGCAGCTTCAAAAGGCTTTAAACGATCCCAGGCGAGGAATAGAGTCTTATCTAGAGAAACCATCACTCATTTTCTAAAAAAAATTATATACGTTTTAACCATAAATGCTCATCTTAAACTAGCTTTCTTTTTCTTCTACTCTATTAGAATTCCAGCAGTGTAGACGCTTCTAAGTGTATTAGTGCCCTCCTCAGGTCAAAGTTTAAACTAATTGTTATATACTTGCACAAGCATATTGTATATGACAATTTAGTTCAAACTTTGACCTGTGGAGGGCAGTAATACACTTAGCAGCGTCTACACTGCAGGAATTCTAATAGAGTAGAAGAAGAAGAGAGCTAGTTCAAAATGAGCATTTATGGTTAAAATGAATAAAATTAAAAAAAAAAAAAAAAAAAATAGAAAATGAGCAATTGTTTCTCTAGATAAGACCATTTTTTTCGCCTGGGATCGCGTAGAATGCTTTGAAGCTGCAATGAAACTGTAATTTTGACCTTCAACCGTCTGGAGGCCATTGAAGTCCACTATATGGAGAAAAATCCTGGAATGTTTTCATCAAAAACCTTAATTTCTTTTCGACTGAAGAAAGAAAGACATGAACATCTTGGATGACATGGGGGTGAGTAAATAATCAGGAAATTCTAATTTGATAGTGGACTAATCCTTTAATTTTCGGGGGTATTTTTACCTAAGAATTTTATTAAATATGAATGTCATCTTTAATGTTAAATTATAAAATTTAGTCAAATTAGAATTATATGACACTAATTACTGTTACCAATTAAATCAATATCAATCAAAGCCATCTTTGCACTGCAGAGTTGCTGCATCTGAAGTTGTTTTATATGTATTTACTCAGAGGGCAGTTAATGCATTTACACAGCATTTGCAATTGCATAATGTAACAAGATTAATGTCTTAACATTTTGAATACAGAAATATGAAATGAATGACAAAATGAAATGATTCTTGGGTTATGAAATATCGACAGTAGACTCGGATTAATTCGGGAATGAAACGCCACTCAGTGTGCCTATGTTGCGAGTCAGTCGCACAATGGTTCTGTGACTTTGCTTTGGAAGTTTAACCAGCAGAGAATATAAAACACACTGTTTTGGGTGACATCAATTAATACTCAATATTAATGAAATATACTGAGCTTATTGCCTAAAACAAAAGTTATGACTGCTGCATTGTAAATGCATTTGCTCCGTGCTGTTCAGAGTGTCATTTGCCACACAGATTTTGAGAGTTGACCAGTTATGTACCAAAGAAGTAGACTAATTTGTAATGTGGGAGCAAATGTGAGGTACATTCATATTTCTGAAGTAAACACCTATATTAGTGGGTTTGCACATAAATGAAAGAATATCATGTATTACTTTTACTTTAAGAAGATTTTTCTGTTCCTAAGAAGACATTTAAGATAATAGCAGTGCAATAATTTAGTACATAATGTTTTGCTTTTAGTAACAGCATGTCTAACAGCCTTATGTGCACATGACCTTTGGAAAATCAATGCAATGCAATCAGTACACGATTATGATGAAGAGGATGTTTTGGTGGATTGCTTATTATACCTCTATATTCAGTATCTGAATGTCTGGGTTTGATCCCAACAAATTTTTATGAATCAAATTAAAAATCCATTTATCCTAATCCATTCCAGGGGCCTCATTTATAAAACTTTGCATAGATTTCATCCTAAAAGTGTACGTACGCACAAAAGCTAAATTCTGCGTACGCACAAAAATATTCAGATTTATAAAACCATGCGTACGCCAGAACCTGCACACAAATCCCTTTATAAATCGAAGTCAGCGGAAGATTGTGCATACGTTCATCTCCACCCCGTCTCCTCCCCGAAATCACCATATATGGAGCTTACCGACGCCTAGTTTTACTATACATAGCCTCATCTGCATATCATTTCCATGCATGTTCCCATCCACGTGACAACACCGTCAAAGGTAGGCCTACAAGACATTGGAAAATATTAGATATGGACTAAAAATGCCATTTGTGCAATACACTACAGTGATGAAAATCATCCAGTATCCTCTTTATGTTTTAGAATAAATATATCAAAATATCCATAAAAACAAAATTGTATCAAATGCTTCAGATAAAGGTTTTAGAATAGAGCTGATTCATTCATTTCCACTGGCCAAATAGTATTTTAATAGTTTTAAACAATTCAAATCAAATTTATGAGGTTTTGCTGATAAGGTGAACATATGTTTTAGGAAGTTTATAGGCTATTTTAGTAGAAACAGATCAGCCTACTTATTTATTGCAGTGTAAATACAATTGTCTGTCTCAGCTCGTCACTGACAAAGTATTTTAAAAAAGGAAGCTTGCAAATCTTGCCGTTTTCCTCAAATTATATCCTTCAAATACAGTGGTAATTGTTTGAAGATCCTTCACACGACATCAACCTCCGTGCAGCTGCGGTTATACAGTAAGATATTATCATTGGATCTCTTCAAACTGGACAATGGACCGTTCGACCACCGAATCCAGCAGTGTCTTCCATAATATTGAAATTAAGTGTGCATCATTGATCGTTGCTCTCGCTAAAATATTTTGTCATAATAATTCCTCTTTAAACTAAACTGCAGATGTTGTGCTCCTAGCGCTCCTCGCTGTCATTAAAGCAGCGTGTCACCAGGAAAAGTGATCAAAAGTAGCACATCTATTATCTCAATTCATATAATTTTTCGTTTAACTTCTCTGTAATGACTGCGTAATGTAATTTCAGCACTTATTCGCCAATAGTGAAAGTGTAATATAAGTGTGTATATCAAAATGAAAACCATGCGAGTTTAAATCATTCTTTTATTTATTTAAACTGTTATTGTGAACATGCACTGTATTTATTATGATTATGACTCATAATGAGGAATTAAAGTGGTTTTCCTTCATCTGCCGTCAGTCCCTCAAGCTCACCATTGGTGTCGCCAATTCCCTTTGTCTCCAGAATGTTCGTACGCACGGCTCAAAGTTTGCTTAAAGGTGCGCACGTTCTCCCGTCAAGTTTGTTTTTTATAGATCACAACCTTTGCGTGGGAACTGGCGTACGCACGTTTCCAGCCCTGTTTTGTGCATACGCACGCTTTATAAATGAGACGCCTGGTCATTTCATACTGTTTCAGTCTAAAGATGTGACCATGTGTTCTCTGCATAATTGTTATGCTTCAAACTTTATGCAAATGACTGTGAATATGTGAGGTTAGGGCTGTTGGCAGACATCACCATCAAGCACATTCAAGCATCCGTCACCTGTTTCCACTATGAACCATTACAATCTCATTGATTTTAAGTGCCACTATGTGGGTTTTTTTTTAAACATTATATTACATAATTCATAAGCTGCTGGACTTGAGGCTCTTATTTTACCTCATTTCCATTGTTTCTTTTTTTCTTTTTTCTTTTTTGCAGATACAGACAATTGTGAGTGTTTCACTATATTTATTAAAAATGAACAAATAAAGTGACATGTGAAGGCCAGGTATGGTAACCCATACTCAGAATTTGTCCTCTGCATTTAACCCATCCATATTAGTGCACACAGATTTAGGAGTGGGCAGCTATTTTGCTGTGGTGCCTGGGGCCAATAAACTGATTAAAAATAATTTAAATGAAAATAATAATAATGCAAACGTGAAAACAAAATAAAAATTTGCATTTATATTTTGTTATATTTATAGTATTTATTAATCAATTTTTGCATAGTAAAAATACAGCCTGTAACTGTAGTTTGCCTTTTTTGCCAAAAGATTTAGTTAGATAAATACATTGTGTGTGTGTGTGTGTGTGTATATATATATATATATATATATATATATATATATATATATATATATATATATATAAACAGACATCTTAACTGCAGATTATTCTAAAATGCACAAGCTTTATAGGGTCATTTCAGTCATGACCACTTCTCCTCTCCTGCCCCGATGCTTTGTTAATATCCGGAATCTCCTGGTGTTTAATATTCACAGTGGGCTCAGATCAAAGCAGTATCTCCCTGAAGCAGCTCTGAGCACTCTTATCTCCAAGTTACGGCTATCAGGTCTTTGCATGCTCTCCTCAGGTCCAAAACCAGAAAAACCTCAAAAAAAAAAAAAAAAAAAAAAAAAAAACCAGAAATACACAAAAACATACACTAGCATAATACAAGGAAAAGATGGACTGATGTGTCTGTTCAAAGGCTGAAAATCACAAGTTTGATTTGGAAGGGCAGATGTTTTATGTGGCCTTTATTCCAGTCTGAGACTCTTAAAGCATGTATAGAAATAAGTATGAAATGCAAATAAAAATGATTTAAGTGAATAATTAGACTTCAAATTGCATTGTAAGTATGATACTCTGATGGCTTGAATGGTTCATAAACACCAGTTGTGATTCACAATGACAAATTAAGCATTAAGCATTTGTCAAGGGTGACTAAATGCACTAATGCGCAATATCCCTAATATTGAAAATTGTGAAAATTGTGACTGTCTTCACATCTGCTGTTTTAAAAATAGACACTGACTCATCTCTTATATAATGCTGTGAGGTACAATGACCTGAGCTGTATATAAGGAATAAGCAGCTAAATAATGTCTTAGTTACATATATATATATATTTCTGGAATAAAAATAATGCACTATACAGGTTCATGACCTGTAAAAAATAATTCACCCATTACAGATATTATAGTATTCACTATGTGTTCTTACTTTAAGAGTAGGGCTGTTAACGTTTTAGTATAATTTTGTCATGTTTATTCATCTGTTTAGCTATAATTTAGTTTAATTTCAGTTTTAGTAATTTTAGAACTTCACTCTAAACCCTTTCTGTTATTAATAAAGTTTATTTCAACTTTATTTCAATGAAAATGATTTTTAACAGTTTTAGTCTTGACAATATTAACACTGCTTAGCATGGAAGACTGTGTATTCCAATGATTATGATCAAACCCCTTCAGTTTGTTGAGATCCATATAAAGTGTGGCCTTATTTATGTTAAACTAATTTGAACATAATACTAATTTTAGGCTCTTGATGTAGTGGTAAATGTAGAGGTGTACTAACCTTTCTTTCTTAAAGGGGGACTCAGTGAAATTTCAAATCCTCTGCATGGAAGTTAGTCGGGCCGACACCAATAACAAACGTCTAACCAATCAGCATTAGGGGGTGTATGACGGTTGAGGAGAGAGAACGAGCAAGAGGGAGATTTGAAAAAAACGAGAATGAGAAATGGGACAAAACAGCTCAAAAGAATATCACTGAAATGAAGGTTTATGCCTGGACAAGCTCTTTAGTACACGGCTTATATTAGAAAAGCTTTCCAGTGCTGGAGAGAGCTAAGTGGGAAGGCCTGAAAACTGCTTTGATCCTGCTTCACATGTGAGTAACATGGTTTTGATTGTCTGGAGCTGCTGTGCTGTTTGCGATTAACAGTGAACACTTTGTATTTACTCTTGTGTACTGTATGTTCTTTTTTTTGTGCTTCCTTTTTCTTCGTTCATCAACTGCACTTTATTTTTTAGCTATGATAAACAGACATCCATTTACATCGCGTGTGCAACAGTGGCTAGATAGTGAGAGTTTTGCTGTTGCACTACTGCACACTGATGCCCACTAGAGAATGCGGTGTTTAGCGTCATTGATAGTGCATTCGCCTCACATGCCAGCAGCGATCGGGCAGAGGTTTGAGACAGAGTCGGAGCAGGGTGGATAGGATAGGATTGGAGTGTGAGTTTTGGAGGCGGAGCAACGAAGAGAGGGGTAGGTTTGTTTGGGTTGATTTCAAATTTCAACAGTGTCCAACAGCATAGTTCAAAATACCATTTACTGCACTTTTAAAGGGTTAGTTCACCCAAAAATTTAAATTCTGTCATTTATTACTCACCCTCATGTCGTTCTACACCCATAAGACCTTCGTTCATCTTCGGAACACAAATTAAGATATTTTTGATGAAATCCGATGGCTCAGTGAGGCCAGCAATGGTACTTCCTTTCTCAAGATCCATAAAGGTACTAAAACATATTTAAATCAGTTCATGTGAGTACAGTGGTTCTACCTTAATATTATAAAGTGACAAGAATATTTTTTGTGTGCAAAAAAACTAAATAACATTTTTAACAATATCTAGTGATTGCTGATTTCAAAACACTGCTTCGGAGCATTACAAATCTTTTGTGTGGAATCAGTGATTCGGATCACGTATCAAACCACCAAACTGCTGCAATCAAGTGACTTTGGCACTCCGAACCACTGATTCGATTCGTAAAGCTCCTAAGCTTCATGAAGCAGTGTTTTGAAATCGGCCATCACTAGATATTGTTAATTTTTTTTGTTTTTTTTTTTGGCTGCACAAAAATATTCTCGTTGCTTTATAATATAACTATTGTTCTCACATGAACTGATTTAAATATGTTTTTAGTACCTTTATGGATCTTGAGAGAGGAAGTACCTTTGCTGGCAATGCAGGCCTCACTGAGCCATCAGATTTCATCAAAAATATCTTAATTTGTGTTCCGAAGATGAACAAAGGTCTTACGGGTGTGGAACGGCATGAGGGTGAGTAATTAATGACATTTATTTTCATTTTTGGCTGAACTAACCCTTTAAGAGATGGGTATTTCTGTATGTATAAGCACAATTATTGCCAATTCAGGGTCTGTGTCTAATTATGTTGAAGAAAAAAAAAAAAACACTTTACATGGGGTGTTCTTGTTTTTCACACCACTGCACAGTATGTACTGCTGAGCACTTTCAACATATCATTGAGCATTATGCAGTCTGTTAAAACTTTCTCTTCACTTGTGTGTCCCCAGGGCCAGCCTGTTAGGAGTGAAAACATCTTTGTAGCGGTCAAAACTTGTAAGAAGTTTCATTCCGACAGAGGTGAGTGGTGCGTTCTTGATAATCAGCGCTCTTAACACATACGTCGCCGCATCCCTCTCAAGGGCCCCCCCCCCACCCCTCTTCTCAAGAGCGCTTGGTAATATCATGTGTCAGAGGTCGTGCGAAAAGTTGCGCCTGTCTTCGCTTCACACCACTCACGTCGCCGCTGATGAAATCCAATGTTTTCTTTCGCTTTAACAGTTCAGCAAGCATCACTGTTTGACATCCGAAGTGACTTGGTATTGAGAGATTTTTGGCTGAGTGCCCCAGTGGGCATCACTCCAGTCTTCTTTCCACTATTAGAGTCCTTCATGACAACTCTGGGCAGTCGCTAAGTACCAGACATCAATTCCAACTTAACGAGACAGATAAAGTGATGCAGTTTGAATTTAGAGAACCATCTGACAAATCAGTTGCATCTAATTGCACTAATTATCATAATTACATCTTGCAAGTCACTTTGAAGAGTTTTAAAGACGGTATTTGGAGGAACATGATATTTCCCCTTCAATTTTTTTTTTTTTTTTTAGATAAAACTGCTACATCCACAAGTCCTGTTATAAATTAAGCATTAGTATTAAAGATGGGAAACCTAGTTACAAATTTGTGGCTTTCTTACTTGCAGAATGTTGTGATTCTACCCCAGATACTGATGGTTGAGACATAATGGCATTATAATGGATTGTGTTTGCATCATGTGTTTGTTTCATTGGGCTTAAAATCATACCCCAGTATTAAAGGGGTCATGAACTGCATAGTTTTATTGTTTTATAATGTTTCCTGGGGTGCACTTATAATGTTAGTATGCTTTTTACATCCAAAATTGTCATAATTTAGAAATAAAAGGCATTTTTGCTACCCTCATTTTAGCCCTCTGATTTGAACGTAAACACCCACTGCTGTGATTGGCCAAAGACTATAGAATAACACAAGACGTGTCACTCCTATTGTTTTGAATGGGAGAAAGTGCAACGCACAATATGGCGGAATAATTCCCACCCTCTAAATAAGTGCCAATCACCAATTGGTAAAGTCATTTTGTGTCACTGCAGCGGCCGTTAGAAGCTCTTGTTTCTATAGAAAATTTATGAGACAATTGTCAAATTTCATTGGTGATTTTAATTATGAAATTTAATCGAAAGCTTGGCAAACAGCTTTGGAGAATTTGATGTTTCCCCATTCAAAGCGATAGGAGCTGCACTTGGATGCCCGAGGGGCGTTTCAAAGATGGCCGTCGAGTGAAATGACTTGTCTTAAAGGCACTTTGGATTGGCTAACATCTTTCCATTTGAAATATCCAAGTATGGGCTGTTCACACAGAATGTGTTTTTCTATTCCAATGTGCTACTTTGCCATTGTTTTTTCTATGTAAACAAGCTAGACAGACGTGCATGACCATTACGCTGCATTCACACAGGGCATCGGCGTCAACGCTTGACGGAGGGCATGTCTGAAGCCTCAGCTGACACGGCCGTCATAGTACAACAGCCAATCACATTACTTTCCGGTGTTGCATGAATGCAAATATTGAGGAATCATCAACTTCTGCCACGAGTAAAGCAACTCGACGGAACCCATAATTCAGTTCCGCAAAGCATGACGTAACCCATCCAAAGCATTAGCGTAGCGTTAACGCAGACGCCCCGTGTGAATGCAGCGTTACGCTCGCGTCTTTTGCAGCGGCTCGCACATGAGCGCCGCGTTTTTAAGACGCCGTGTCAAGTTAAAATAATTTCAACTTTTACACACAGTGCCGCTCATCGATGTCAGTTCTAAAACAGTGGACCAATCAGAAGAACTCGGAGGCGGGGAAAACGTTGCGAGCTTCTGTTTACAGTAGCAAGTTGGCATGACAACTTTTATTTTACGGCAACATGGCGGAGGCAGCACTCATTATCTTTTTTTTCCCCATGTCAAAAAGCACGTCTCGAGACCCTCATGTTCTACGCTGCACTTTTTTAAAAACCTTTCCTGAGCGCTGCGTCTCGCGTTTTTAGACACAAAGACGCGTTCTATGTGAATGGCCTCTTACTCTTTCTTTTAGCGCGTTTTTACTATTTCAGCTCTCAAGGTTAACTAATCGTGAAAAGTGCAGCATTACATTTAGATCTATGGTATATTTATTTAGATAGTGACATGAAAGGCTGCAGTGATGAACAGCCAATCACAGACATGTTGTTGAGTGCATGAATGCAGTGATCTTGTCATTGAAACTCAATTTCTACACACTAACGAATGCTTTCATCGTAGCTAACTGTGCAAACACGATATAACTAAGGGCTCGTACACATTGTTGAAAATAAATAACCATATTCCCAGCATAAGGATCCTTTGAAAGGTAATGTTATTCTTAGTCCTGTATCGCTCTTCTCATTAACACTCCAGTGGGCGGGGCTAACGTTGCAATGATGAAGTAGGCGTTGATTTCTTCTGCGGAGGCGGGGTTTCACCTATCTATAGACACATTCTAGGATCAGTCGTTCAATGGGCCTGGTGTCAATATAAGCTTTTACTGGACTAACAAGGAAGTTTTCAGTTCTGAAACGTACAGGATATTCTTTTAGTACGATGACGTCTTATATATCAAAAGCTCAAGGAAAAGTTGATTTCTCGATTCATGACCCCTTTAAAAAATGATATCCAAAATCTTTAATATTAAATGTTGATCATTGTCAGCCCTAGGAGATAAAGCAGTGGTCAGAGGATTGTGGGAATTATCTCTTATGTGTTGAAGTATTGATTGATTCTCTATTCCCACACAACAGTTCCTGTGGTGAAGAAGACTTGGGGTAAACAAGCCTCACTGCTGGAGTATTACAGCGATTACGCTGATCCCTCTATACCGACCATCAATCTGGGAGTGCCAAACACAGAAAGGGGTGAGCGCTCAGATCTGTTCTCATACTTGATATATTTGTGATGTTAGATCAGTGTCTAGGTCTACTATTGGAGAGAAATATATTTCACTGTTGCACAAAAATGGTGTGGTGTTTTCAGTCTTACATACTGCACTCATAGACAAGCAGAAGTTGGGAACTGTTACTAGCACTATCCAAAATAGGGTGCAAAATTGGGTATAAATTCACCATAAGGTTTGGGGTTGGTAATGTTTTTGAAAGAAAGAAGTCCCTTATGCTTACCAAGGCTGCATTTATTTGACCAAAATACAGTAAAAAGTAATATTTTGAAATATTATTACAATTTAAAATTGCTTTTTTTTCTATTTTATTCTATTTTATTTGTTCCTGTGATGAATTTTTAGCATCATTACTTCAGTCTTCAGTGATCCTTCAGAAATCAGTCTAATATGCTGATTTGCTGCTCAAGAAATATTTCAATCCTCTGTCCAAGAGTGAATATGACATCATTTTGTATATATATATATATATACAAAATGCTGTTCTTACTTAGAATTTTTGTCTTGTTTTTAGTCAAAATATCTTAAAGTTCTTAAATCAAGAAGCATTTTCTTGACAAGTACAACTTATTTTCTTGTTTTCAGGAAAAATAAATCAAAATTAAGCACGTTTTTCCTTAAAACAAGCAAAATAATCTGCCAATGGGGTAAGCAAAATAATCTTAGTCCAAACTGAAAACAAGATTATATAGCTTATTCTTGGTTTGAAATAAGATTATTTTGCTTACACCATTGGCAGATTATTTTGCTTGTTTTAAGGAAAAACTTACTTAATTTTGACTTATTTTTCCTGAAAACAAGAAAATAATTTTTACTTGTCAAGAAAATGCTTCTCGATTTAAGAACGTTAAGATATTTTGACTAGAAACAAGACAAAACTCTAAGTAAGAACAGCATTTTTTGCAGTGCATTTATTTAAAATAGAAATCTTTTATAACATTATAAATGTCTTTACTGTCACTTTTTATCAGTTTAATGCATCCTTTTTAAAGCATCAATTTCTTTCAAATTTCTTTCAAATCTTACTGACCCCAAATGTTTGAACAATGTGTAAAATAGTGATATTATTTTATTTAAAAAATGTTATAATGATAACAACCAGAATCCTTACAGGGTTTTAACCTTGCGATGCTACTCCTTGGGAGTCAATTTTAAGTAATGTTACAATATTTTTAATAGCATGTAATGCATACAGAACGTGTTGTGGCAAATTCGATGTCTCTGTGTCCCTTCAGTTCTGGTCTCAAAGAAAAACTCTGAGTCAAAATTCCATTTTAAGTTTATTGTCAAGCAGCAAAATGAGATGCCAGCTGGTTATCTGAATCTCTCTAGCCAGGGCACAGTTTTTATAAATTTTTCTTATACCAAAGTAAGTAGTATAATTGCCTGGTAATATCCACCCTTACAGTTTTCCCATATTACTGGGGCTCTCCTCCCATTCGCTTTCTTGACTCTCCCATGTACTCCCCAACATTTTCACAACAGTCACTTCACCAATTAAACTGCAGGTGTTGCTTATGTAAGAGATCATTTTCTTTGTAAGGGTGGCCGACTGCCAACTACTGTACATCTTTTGACTTAATCTCTCATGGTGGAATTCTGCCAATTGATAGTCAACCCTTTTCCCATAGGCAAAATGAAACATTGTATCAAAACAGTCAAACAGTCCCCAAAGGCAAGAAGCCTTCACGTGACACCCTTAATAATGATCTTATTAATTTCACAGCCACCTATTGTCTGGTGGAAAATTACCAGCAAAATATGCTTAGTGGCCAAGCCAACTTCTCAGATACATCTGACCCTTACAATCACATAGGCCAAGAGGCCTCAAAACACTTCTGGATTTTATAGTGAGCAAACTAATTCTACAATTGTTTTCTATGGGATGGATAAAATACTCTGTCAAACGTGAGATGTGGATGCTTTTACTACAATAAATTGAATATTAGTTTAACAGATTGTCAAAAATGGTACTGCACTGTTAGATACAGTTGAAAGAAGGTCAAGACCTCTTACATGTATTGAAAATGTATATCACTTCAGGCTGGATCCAGTATTGTCTTGAATTTTTGGGACTCTTTGAGTCTAAGGACAGGTTGAATAAAGGATGTGAATGCATAAGTCTTCTATCCTGGAGAATCATGTGTTTGTTGTAGACCTCAGATGACACTAGCTGGAATGAATAAAAATGTCCGATCAGATTCTTTTGTGGGAAATTCTGATATTATCAAAAATGTTCGTCTGTTTTCTGATGATTGGAATGGAAGTATGAAATCATTTCATGAGGCGATACAAGTTAATGTAAGAATCGGTCAGTAAATGCTGAGTGTTTTAGGGTCAATTTTCATTATCTCTTTCCAGTGCTACCAATCCGCAAGCTGATAAGCTGAACTTCCATGGCAGTCTGTCACTGGTGACCTATGCAAATGTGATCATAACGCTGAAGTGAACATGGTGCTTTACTTCTGATTAGAACGGGAAGTCCAATTAGAGCCACAAAGTGGATCAGTCACATTCATGTTCTGTACTTGATACTTTCAGTTTGCTGTTTTATCCATGCTAGTGTGCTTGCATTCATGCTGTATCTCTTGCTCTCAAATTTTATTTGAAGTACTGCCAATGGATCAGTCTTTAGTTTGATCACCTTCTCCCTTTTGTTTGATGTTCTAAAAAGCTCTTGGCACATTCTTTTCCTCTGTTCTCCCTACTTGTTTATTCATAATGATATTAAATTGACATAATGTCTGTGACTAAGAACCCTCTTCAATGGATTCGATTAATTTGGTCTCTTAATCTCAACTGATGTCAAAGGCAAATCAAATGAGGATTCTTGCTTTTATCTTTGGAGATAGTGACAAAAGTGAGGCTGATTATCACTATATAAAGTTAAGAGGGATGAAAAAGTCACTAGTTTCTGTCACTCTGTCTATCAGTCTATATATATATATATATATATATATATATATATATATATATATATATATATATATATATATATATACACTATATTTGCACATGAACTATATATATGCACATGAACTTTAATGACATCCCATTCTTAATCTGTAGGGTTTAATATGGAGTTGGCCCACCCTTTGCAGCTATTACAGCTTCAACTCTTCTGGGAAGGCTTTCCACAAGGTTTAGGAGTGTGTTTATGGGAATTTTTAACCATTCTTCTAGAAGCGCATTTGTGAGGTCAGCCACTGATGTTGGACGAGAAGGACTGGCTCACAGTCTCCGCTCTAATTCATCCCAAAGGTGTTCTATCGGGTTGAGGTCAGGACTCTGTGCAGGACAGTCAAGTTCCTCCACACCAAACTCGCTCATCCATGTCTTTATGGACCTTGCTTTGTGCACTGGTGCGCAGTCATGTTGGAACAGGAAGGGGCCATCCCCAGGCTGTTCCCACAAAGTTGGGAGCATGAAATTGTCCAAAATGTCTTGGTATGTTGAAACATTAAGAGTTCCTTTCACTGGAACTAAGGGGCCATGCCCAACCCATGTAAAACAACCCCACACCATTATCCCCCTCCACCAAACTTTACACTTGGCACAATGCAGTAAGGCAAGTACCATTCTTGTGACAACCGCCAAACCCAGACACTTCTCCACTGCTCTAGAGTCCAGTGGCAGTGTGCTTTACACCACTGCATCCAATGCTTTGCATTGCACTTGGGGATGTGGATGGATGCAGCTGCTCAGCCATGGAAACCCATTCCATGAAGCTCTCTATGCACTGTTCTTGAGCTACAGTAATTTGAAGGCCACACACACTTTGGAGGTCTGTAGCTCCTGACTCTCCAGAAAGTTGACGACTTCTGCGCACTGTGAGCCTCAGCATGCGCTTACCCCACTCTGTGATTTTTACATGGCCTACCACATTGTGACTGAGTTGCTGTTGTTCCCAATTGCTTCCACTTTATGATACCACTAACAGTTGACCGTGGAATATTTAGTAGTGAGGAAATTTCATGAATGGACTTATTGCACAGGTGGCAACCTGCGCTTGTATTCACCTTTGGCCATAAAAGTGATTGGAACACCTGAATTCAATGATTTGGAGGGATGACCCAATAGGTTTGGCAATATAGTGTATGTATATATATGCATCCTTTAATTCATAATTGTTAAAAGAACTTTTGTGGACCTTGGTGGAAGAACACTGAATTTCCAAGAATGAGAGTTGAATTTCTTTGATTTGCAGTTTAGTAAATTCCTCTTGCTGTCCTTCCAGTTCAAATCAACTCGACTTCCAAATCCTAGGGTATGGCCAATTTGATTTAAATTCACACTCGTGATTGAAAGGGAGCCAATTCTGAATTTTGCCCAACTCTGGTTGACACATTGCTGTCTAATTTTCTATCCTATAAATGTGTGCCATATTTCACAACATATTCACACTGTCACTCTTGTTCCCATCATTGCTGTCTTCAAAGTAGATTTAACTGATGGCTGCAGGCTATCCAATGGCCGGCACACTACAGGGGCCTCTGATATTTGTTGTGGAGAGGGTCCTGTTCTCCCTGTGAAGTCTGACAGCAGCACATCCTGTTCTGCTCTCCTCCCTTAGCCTTCATTGTCGCTGGCACATTCATTCTTTTCTCGCATTATTGTTACCAGTGTATTTCCTTCGAAGTCTTTCCTCTTACGGTGCACATTCTCTTTTATCTGATAGTTTGCTTAGGAAAACATTTCCTGCTGAAATCACATCATGTCTGCAGTACTTATCCAAAGGGTACATAAGGGAGATATAGCGTTCCGTTCTCATCGCATTTCCCATTCAGGCTGTGGACGGACAGTGTGCATTAATTTGCAGTTTCTTCTGACAGTTGAATGACAGTGCAGAGGTGAAAAGCTGAGCTGTAAAGCTCTCAGAAAAGTCAGACAAAGTCAACTCACCTCTGGGTGTTGAAAAAAAAAAAACAACCACAAGGTACAGTAGCTGAATATGGAAGTCATTAGAAGAAATTATGTTTAGGAAGGTGCTTGCTGACATTTCTTGTACTTTGCAATGCAAATTATGTACTTTTATTTATGGAAGATTGTTTCCGCCACAGAATAAAAAAATAAAAAAGGTAATTCCAACTTACCTTTTTGTTGCAAGATTATATCTCACAAATCTGAGTTTTTTCACATTATTTCAAGATTATATTACAATTCTGAGGTAAAAAAAAATTTGAGAATTGTGAGATAAACTTGCAATTGCAAGAAAAGAGTCAAATTTGTGATATAAAATGTCACAATTACTTTTTTATTTCTTGGTGGAAACAAGCTTTCATATTTATCCCTTTGCAGGTCACTGTGGGAAAACATTCGCCATCTTAAGGAGATTTTTGAGCAGTCACGTGCCCAAGACCGATTGGCTGTTAATAGTAGATGATGATACTCTTATAAGGTAGGGCTGCAGACGTTTGTGTACATCCAGGTGACATATGGCTGTTTTCTGGGATATTGCATGCTTTTAGGAGGAAACAGTTTATACATTAGTGTTTTGTTCTCACAGCTTGCCCAGACTGCAGGCCTTGCTGAGCTGCTATGACTCCAGAGATCCGGTGTGTCTGGGAGAGCGCTATGGGTATGGACTGGGTCAGGGAGGATACAGTTACATCACTGGTGGTGGAGGGTGAGTGTTTGCTTCACAATGAAAACAACCTTTTTGACTTTATTTCAATACTTAACATGGTTCAATATTTCTGAAATGAACTGGCCATTATTAGAGATGTTTTAATTGATTGATATCAGTTATACTACGTTGAATGCTCGAATCTGATTGGTTGATCAATGTCTTCGTTACTAGTTCTGATATGACGTTTTGGAATTGGCAACGGAGGATGAGATGCATAAGATATTAGTTCTACACACAAGAGTGTTTTAAGGACTAAAACCAAACTGAAATTATATATATTTTGACATGAATACATAATTGGGTGTAAATACAAACAGTTATCACTGCCATGACGACAGTATAAACCACAATTGGAAATTGAGCTCTCTAATTTGGCCCCCCACAGATAAATGCCCTCATGCTGTGCAATTTTCTAGCATATTTTGGAAGTAGTTCCGTCAGAAATGAGCTTCCTGTAAAGTGACTGTGTGGTTAGTGCACATGCAACCACCTGGTACTCCCAAACCTTACAATGGCAAATCAATATCCCATGCCATGGCACTCAATAAAGATGCATTCAGTCGACAAATGTTTTTTAACTCTCCTGCACTGAAGAAGCCAAGTATACAGTGCTGTTGTGTTGTGTATTGAACAGGATGGTGTTCAGTCGAGAGGCTGTGGTCCAGCTGTTGGCCAGCGGATGTAAGTGCTACAGTAACGATGCCCCTGATGACATGGTGTTGGGCATGTGTCTCAATGCTCTACGAGTTCCTGTTACACACAGTCCCCTGTTTCACCAGGTACACACACACATTTTTACCTAATCTTAATGTAGGCTATTACATATATATTACACATATTATTATTAGTTTTGTTTATTTATTTTCAGATTTACCCTAATTCTCATTTTTGTCCCTAGAAATAAGTTTTTCCTTCTCGCATAATGTTGCCTAGCTATCAAAATTATTATTGCTAAAATAAATATAGTACTCTGTTTATTTAATATTATTCTATTTAATGTATTTACTTTCAGATACTTTTTATTTATTTTCAGATGTTCCCATCTTCTCTGGATATTTTTAACAATTTTGTCATCAAAGTATAACTAGATCAAGGCACATATAGCACATGCACAGACTCCTTTGGGACGTGATGACGTGCCCTGTCCTATTGTCAGCACACAATGTTGTCCTGCAATATTTTGTCCAGTAATCAAAAGGTACAAAACGTGTAGGCAGCACAGCAGGTGTCCCAAATTGTTTTCCTGTTTGTCTTTATTTTTCAGTGCACTAGATGTCTCAGATGGGGTTTTAAACTTCACCTGTGCATCTGCGTGAACAGTAATTTTGTGCAATTTATAAAAAAACAAAATGTTCGAATTTAGGACAGATAATGCAGGTCTCTGTATATTTCCTAGGTAATTAAATGCGCTGATCTTTGCAGATGGAAAGAAAGTTGTCCAAGCACATTCGTTCTGGAAAAATCTGGTTGTAAAATTTCCGTCATAAACTATTATTATTTTCATATTTTAATGATTTAATACCTTTTGTTTTTGTTCACATTTCCATTTTTAATGATGAACTTACAGGATGAGCATATAGGCTAGATTATGCGTTTGTTTATTTATTTATGATTATTTATTGTTTATTGATTTATCATACACCCAGCGCAAATGTTTTTTGCTAGTTTCAGCCTGACGCAGTTATCATTTTCACGTCCTGCACCACGTGTTTAATTAGCAAATGCATTTGCGCCCATGGGCGTGCTGGTCTGAAAAAGAGTTTGTGTGCATTGTTGGTGCATTACTATTTTGAGGCAACTGAAATAGACTGCGCCACTGACCAACTGAAACCTGGTATAAAGTCAATGGCGCAATATTTTTTTGTTATTTAAAGAGCGCGTTAGTAATATACGCCTATATGCAGGTGCACAACGCACATATACTCTGCTTATTACACACACAGGGATGTGCAGCAGCACACAAACATGCCATATATTAAAAATAAAAGGATTTCAATGTAAAAGATTATTATTGTGTGCATAAAGATAAGGCTTTTCCCTTATATGCTCGCGCACGAACAGACCATCTACGGGAAAAGCCTTATCTTATCCGTTTCCTTGCTATAGACACGTTCAGTTATTCTGCTTGCAAATTCTGCCTTGTAAATAGCGAATATGCCATGGTGTGAGTGCAACTGGCTTTCAAAGGGAATAGGAGACGACACTCTGATTGGTTTATTGCATGTTACGCCCAAAACGCACCCATGACTCATTAAGAGAATAGGGACAACCCTTTTAGACCATACACCGGGCCCACCGACCATTTTTCCTGTCCTTAAACTAGCAAAAGTGGATTCGGACACGTCCTAAGTTCACTTGCGCTGTGCACTTTAGACCATGCACTTAGATCATTAAAATAAAGCCTATAATGTTCAATACTGCACAAAGCAGATGAATGGGTTGTTGTTTTTCCACAGTGAGTGAGGCCACTAAAACATGACCTTTGTGCCTGCACAGGCAAATATGAACAACGCAATATGACAAAATACAATTATGAATAAAAAATATGAACAAAACACAAAAAATGCTGAACTAAAAGTCAGTCGACTATCTGTATCTGCGTGAACTCAAACCTTCCTACTGGTCCGCATGGACTTTTGATGTCTATCGGAAATTTGGTCATTATGGGTGCTTGTGCTGGTGACAGCTAAGCGTTGTTTATTTTTTGTCCTTCATCCCCAGCAATCCCTCTTTTTCACCTCTTTTATCAACAACATCACAACTATTTGGCCATTTGAAGAAACTTTTCACACTCAGCTGCTGTGACATTTCCGCATTTTTGAGACGCTCTTGGTTAGCTATTTCAGTCATGCAAGTGCATCTTCTATCTATTTGAATGGGGAAACATCAAATTCTCCAAAGATGTTCACCAAGCATACGATTAAATTTCATATTTGAAATCACCAATGAAATTTGACAACAACTGTATCATAAATGTGGTTTCTTATGCTCAAATAGCGTTATAAAAACTTATTCTTACCATATTGCGTGTTGCACTTTCTCCCATTCATAGTAATGCAAGTGCACCGTCTTACAGTGGTGTGAAAAAGTGCTTGCCCCCTTCCTGATTTTTTTATTTTTTTGCATGTTTGTCACACTTTAATGTTTCAGATCATCAAACAAATTTAAATATGAATCAAAGATAACACAAGTAAACACAACATGCAGTTTTTAAATGAAGGTTTTTATTATGAAGGGAAAACAAAATCCAAACCCACATGGCCCTGTGTGAAAAGTGCTTGCCCCCCACTGTTAAAACATAACTTAACTGTGGTTTATCACACCTGAGTTCAGTTTCTCTAGCCACACCCAGGCCTGATTACTGCCACACCTGTTCGCAATCAAGAAATCACTTAAATAGAACCTGCCTGACAAAGTGAAGTAGACCAAAAGATCCTCAAAAGCTACACATCATGTTGAGATCCAAAGAAATTCAGGAACAAATGAAAAAGAAAGTAATTGAGATCTATCAGTTATCAAGGTTAAGGTTATAAAGCCATTTCTAAAGCTTTGGGACTCCAGCGAACCACAGTGAGAGCCATTATCCACAAATGGCGAAAACATGGAACAGTGGTAAACCTTCCCAGGAGTGGCCGGCCGACCAAAATTACCCCAAGAGCACAGCGATGACTCATCCAAGAGGTCACAAAGTTGTCCCCACAACAACATCCAAAGAACTGTTAAGGTCAAAGTTAAGGTCAGTGTTCATGACTCCACCATAAAGGCTCGTCTCTGTTTTGCCAGAAAACATCGCGATGATCCCCAGTAATTGTGTTAAAGGCTCTCTAAGCGATTCTGAGCGGAGTAACTTCCTGTTGACGTTCGAAGTGTTGTCAAACAAAACAGAGGCTAGCTAGACCCTCCCTCCTACTCCTCCTGGCCCTCCCCTCCATGCTTCCTGAAACGCGCATTTAAAATGTAAGTAGCTTGCGTATTGACGCTGCTTGTTGGTCATTGGCTGGAGCATGTTTATTATGTTAAGTGGTCCAGGCTGCACCAGTTTGTTTTTGTTGCCATTTTCGGAGCTTGTGGCGACTACAGAGACCGGGGTTTTTTTTACGGTGTGTTCAGGGGACAGGCAGCTAGCGGATAGTGAGGAGATGTTTGCTGTATGTGACAAAAAATGTTTTGGCCTAAAAACGCGTGACTTCGCTTAGAGCACCTTTAAAATACTCTTTGGACTGACGAGACAAAAGTTGAACTTTTTGGAAGGTGTGTGTCCCATTACTTCTGGTGTAAAAGTAACACAGCATTTCAGAAAAAGAACATCATACCAACAGTAAAATATGGTGGTGGTAGTATGATGGTCTGGGGCTGTTTTGCAGCTTCAGAACCTGGAAGACTTGCTGTGATAAATGGAACCATGAATTCTGCTGTCTACCAAAAAATTCAGAAGGACAATGTCTGGCCATCTGTTCGTGACCTCAAGCTGAAGTGAACTTGGGTTCTGCAGCAGGACAATGATCCAAAACACACTAGCAAGTCCACCTCTGAATGGCTGAGGAAAAACAAAATTAAGACTTTGGAGTGGCCTAGTCAAAGTCCTGACCTCAATCCTATTGAGATGCTGTGGCATGACCTTGAAAAGTCGGTTCATGCTCGAAAACCCTCCAATGTGGCTGAATTACACCAATTCTGCAAAGATGAGTGGGCCAAAATTCCTCCACAGCGCTGTAACAGACTCACTGCAAGTTATCGCAAATGCTTGATTGCAGTTGTTGCTGCTAAGGGTGGCCCAACCAGTTATTAGGTTTAGGGGGCAAGCACTTTTTCACACAGGGCCATGTGGGTTTGGATTTTGTTTTCCCTTCATAATAAAAACCTTCATTTAAAAACTGCATGTTGTGTTTACTTGTGTTATCTTTGATTAATATTTAAATTTGTTTGATCTGAAACATTAAAGTGTGACAAATGTGCAAAAAAAAAAAAAAATCAGGAAGGGGGCAAACACTTATTCACAACACTGTATATGTATAAACTCTTTGCTAAAGCCACAGGCTGGATAAAGACGTCATGCACTGAGATTAAATAAGAGATAATACTAGCCACCAACTGGACAGGGGTGGGAATTACAATTACAAATAGATCACCTTTGCTGTAATCTGTCAAAATGATAGACTGCCTTCACTGCTAAAAAAAAAAAAAAAGTCAAGAAGTCAAGAACGGAAAATATTCGGTTAATGCGGCCACTGCCTCCGCTACTCTTATATGAGCCATTTGGGTTCAATCAAACACCTCATCATATTTTTTAAAAGGAAAATGTCACTTTATGGAAGATGTTTGAAAATAATATTTCAAGATTCTGAAATATTATTTTAATGCACCAAAGGAAGTTATAAACAGTAGTAGTTCCACTTGGTAACTCTAATCTGCGCCTGTGTTTATTTTTGTGTTCTGTCTCAGGCTCGTCCAGAGGATTATGCAAGGGAGTTTTTAGCCCACCAAACCCCAATTTCCTTCCACAAACACTGGAACATAGACCCTATTGCGGTGTTTAACAAGTGGTTGAAGAACGGCAAACACACAGAAGGACTACAGAAAAGCACTAAAGAAGAATTATAGTGTTTGTGTGTGCGTGTAGTAGTAGTGAGAAGTGTGTATGTCTGGTCTGACATGTAATAATGTTATTCTGCGTCCTTCATTGTTATATATGTTTTCAATTTTGTGAATCTTGGAAGGATGCTTTCTGGTCTGTATGAATGTCCTTTACTGTGTTTTCTTGGGAGTTGCATGTGTCAGATGTCCAAAATATTTATATTCCAACCTGCCCAAGGTTATCTGTAGGTTTGTTTTTAAACATCTTTGTTTTCTTAAAGATTTGAATTATGTGTGAATTATAATTTTGAAATGTATGATAAACTTCAAATCCTGTTGCCTTAAATTCATTTTTGCAGTGTCCTGATTTCAGTATTAAATGAAAAACCAACTGCCTTTCATAAGTAAGAGACTGCATTGAAGCTGTGAGGTTATTTTAGGCACACACTGGTGCACAGAGCCAGAAATAGAAAAAAGACATATTATGAATCACTATGAGGAACACTATTGTACTTGGCTGTTTTAAAGTTAATAGGATGTTAATGTCAGAGGATGTTTCCATGGTAATGAGTATCTCAGCCATTCATAGATTATTCCCTGAGATAAAACTTTACATTTAAAGGTCAAGTGTGTAATTTATATGCCTAATGATGACTGTTTCCGAACAGATTTTCTGAAAATCTGCTTGGTCAGGTGATTCAGCCTAAAATCAACTTCCAGTTATGCTCACTTGGATTTAAGTAACTGTCAAATCTCATTCAATAAAATGCTGGTTACAATGTTTGCTCCAGCAAAAAGCTTTGGGAGAAAATTCCAAATCAAATTCCTTTTGTTTGTTTTTTTTATTTTATTTTTTTATTATTATCTTTTATTTATTTTTTTTATTTTTTTATTTTTTCAAATACAACAATGCAGAGTGTTCTAATCAGTGTCACTACTAAATGTAAATTAAAAGCTAAGCTCAGGAGTGTCTTAATTAAAATGAATAATTCAGTTTTTACATTTTGTTTATGATGAATAAAACATTACAAGAATAAATATCCTGTCCCAGCTTGTCTGCTCAGCAATTTATCTCTGCTATAATGCACTCCTCAAAAAGAACCTGAATTTAAATCCATACCAAATGGATGGGAGTGTGCACCACTATTGTAATGTGAAATTGATCTCAGGTAAAGACCAATAACATTAATGAAGCAAATTTAGAGTTATGTGTCTGACAACTTTAGATAGATAGATAGATAGATCGATAGATCTCGGACAGGTTTGTTGTAGTTTGCCATGTCGTCTTAGATAAATGGAAAACCTACTTAATGAGGTTGTTCCACATTAAGCAAATCACCGTTCTCATGCAATATGGGGAGGAAGAAAGATCTTTCTGAAGATGAAAAGCACGAAATGGTACAATGTCTCACAAAAGGCAACAACCAATATTTAGTGAAAACTGAATGGGGATTATCAAACTATGAGTGATTTAGAGCACAGAAGAACACAGTCAGACAAAAGATTATTAAGGGGAGTTTCTGTCAACAAATTAATTTTAAAAAGGGCAGCCATATAAAAAGTTACTGTTGTGCAGCAAACAAGTATTTGAAGGTTCTGGAGTCACAAGAAGCTCTCCATTCAGGCTGGCAGTTGTGCATAATGTTGCATTTCAGCCACCCCTAGCCAAAGCTGACAAAGATAAACATTTACTGTGGATTTAGAAATACATGAAGGTTCTTTCTTTCTTTTTATTTTTTATTTTTTATCTAGTTTTATTCCTGCAGAGTTTTGCTCTAACCCTAATCAAACACACCTGAACTAGCTATTCAATGTCTTTAGGATGACTAGAAGGCTACAGTCAGGTGAGTTTATAAGGGTTGGAGCTAAACTCTGCAGGTCAGTGGCTCTCCAGGACCGAGTTTGCCTATCCCTGCTCTAGATGGATGGATTTCTGGATGGTTGGTGAATGGCCACCCAATTCCAATAAGACTGTGACTTCAGCAAGGAGGTGGCGGGTGTTGATTTGGGAAGTGAGATGGAGGGTCCCTTTAGGGTCTCTGAAGGTGTCAAAATGAAGTCTGCAAGATATGTGGAGTTTATAACTCAACATTTTCTGCTAAGGTACAAAAAGAAGGACAGTGCCTTCTGAAATAAAAGGATTTTCATGCAGGACAACACACTATCCCATGCTGCAAACAACACTAAAGCAATAAAACTGTTTGAAAAATGTATTTCTACACCCACTGTAAACATTTCTGTTTGTGAGCTTTGGTTAGGGGTGGCTGAAATGCAACTTTATGCGCAACTGCCAGCTTGCTTATGGAGGTTCCCTTTCAAAGTGGAATTTTGACACAGCATGTGGAGTTGATACTATGGTGAATGCCCTCAGCATGATTGGTGTCTGAACACGTGTACCAAACAAGCCAATCTATTGGCCGACGGCCCGGAGCATGCACATGCAGCTCTCGAGGGAGCCAGATGTACCCACTGTGAAAAGTTCACTGTAAGGAAGCTCTGATCACTTTTGTCTCTCTTTCAAGAGTGAAGTTACAATCGCCAACAACACCATGGCAATGTTGCAGGCATACCAGGTTGCTTAAGGACTTGGATCAAGGACAAAGATTGTTACCTGAGGTGGTGGAAGAACTGCGTCAGACCGCTAATCAGGCTCTCTGAGCCACCAAACAGACTCCCATGGCCATTGGCCGTTATATGGTTGCCTTAATTCCTTACATTTATATAGCACTTTTCTGGGCACTCAAAGCGCTTTACAAATTGAAGGGGGAATCTCCTCAACCACCACCAATGTGCAGCATCCACCTGGATGATGCGACGGCAGCCATATTGCGCCAGAACGCCCACCACACACCAGCTTATTGGTGGAGAGGAGACAGAGTGATGAAGCCAATCACTGTATGGGGATGATTAGGAGGCCATGATGGACAGAGGCCAATGGGCAAGTTTGGCCAGGATGTCGGGGGTTACACCCCTACTCTTTTCGAAGGACATCCTGGGATTTTTAATGACCACAGAGAGTCAGGACCTCGGTTTAATGTCTCATCCGAAGGACGGTGCTTTTTGACAGTATAGTGTCCCCATCACTATACTGGGGCATTAGGACCCACACAGACTACAGGGTGAGCACCCCCTGCTGGCCTCACTAACACCTCTTCCAGCAGCAACCTAGTTTTCCCAGGAGGTCTCCCATCCAGGTACTAACCAGGCTCAGCCCTGCTTAGCTTCAGTGGGCAACCAGTCTTGGGCTACAGGGTGATATGGCTGCTGGCTACCTTGGTGGTAACGGGGAGGCACCTGTGGTTAAACCTCTCTGGGATTAAAGAGAAAGATAAATCTTTTCTCCTGGACACCCCCAGTCTTATCTTCAGGTCTCTTTGGTACCTCCGTTGAGACAGTGGTCGAGAGATTCAAGGAGGTCAAGATGCAGTCCACCACCTTCAAGAGATTTATCAACTGGAAAGCTGAGTCTAGACCCTCTGCCTCTAAGCCTTCTGGTTCATCCATAGGGGATTCCTGGAGACATGAACAGGAGTAGGGGTCAGAAGTGCCACGCTGCCAAGAAGAGGTGGCAGGACCTCAGGGAGTTAATTACTAGAAAGTGCTCTGAATGGGCAGCTGACCAGTAATTCTGCTTCCTTTCCCCACTCACGACTCCTCTGAGGAGGATTTCTTTGGGGTATGTGAGGTCCTATGAATGTTGACACCTGGCTCAGTCATGGACTAATGATGAAGTATCTTATCATTACTGACTCATGATCTCATCAGTCCACAGACAGTCATAGGAGTTAGCTTTACTGAAGGTAACTGCTTAATGTGTTGATTGTTTCTGAAAGAGGCAATCTGATGTTAATCCGGTATCCTTCATCACCTACTGGTTTAGTATGGTGAGTGGTAGCCAGAATGCATGGGTATGACCTAATTTTCATCCATTTTTATGGGCTAGGAGTTTGGGTTTCCCAGGCAAGGGAGAAGGTTGCAGTCTGTCTTGCTGATCAGAAGACTAGCAATTGCATGCTTCCTTCAATGTTGGAATGAAGTAAGCCTTGCTAGTTCCTGTGGGGTTAAGCATGGGTATTTAGTGACTTAAGATGTCCTTCGACTTGATTGCATTTTCCTCTATGGGAAGTAGAGATGCAGTCTTCCCCTCATTGTAGTGGTAGCAGGGTTTTTGAGTGGGCTAGTCGATCGCCTTAACTCAGAACGGGGTCGAACTGTTCTTTCTTAGATATTGGGGCAGAATCTAGCTCCCTCGTGGCTCCCTTATGGGGTAGCTGGAGTGTTACAGTAGGTGCTGTGGGCACACAGTTTATGCTCTTTAAGTAGAGTGCCTTTTCCTGAGGCAGGTTTTGAGTCTCTCTCCCCCAGTTTGTGGTCATTAAGCAGAGCACTGCTTCTCTGCAAACTCTTTGGGGTCAGAGCCTAGACATTAAGATCAGTTTGGAAAAATATGATGCATTGGTCTCATGTTCCTCCTTCCCTAAGTAGGAGTAAGGATTGGAAGAGTGGCAACATTAATAGTTCCAAACTATTATTAACGTTGTAGCATCCTTAAGATATGCTCCCTCTTATGCTCTGGTGTTACCTTAAGGTAGAGCAAGGTAATGGGACTGTGTATCTTCGGTTCCGTCAAAAAAAAAAAAAAAAAACATGACAAAATCTTAAAGCTACATGATATAAGAAACGTATATAAATAAAGAAAATCAGAGAGATGTCACATTCTGGCCAAGAGCTGCTCCTGGGAGAACCATCCCAAGAGTGCTAACCTCAATGAACAACCCAAAGTCCTTATATAGGGTTTAAGTTCCCCTAGTCCTTATAGGGAGTTGAGTTGAAATGGCAAGGAAGCCTTTTTTTTTTTTTAGGCTTTTTGTGATTAAAAACGAGAGCTAATTTATTCCCCTGAGAAGTAGTGGTAGATCAAAAGTTGAAGTCTAACAACTTTTTAGACAAGAAAAAGTTGTCAAGGGTGCTTTTTTAGTTAAAAAAAAAAAAAAAAAAAAGAAAGCTGACTGCATTTGGTTCCAAATAGCAGTCGATGCCTCTTTTGTTGCTAAAACAACAGCTAGTGTATAATGGCAAGCGTTGCCTAATCAGCTGGTTGCAGCATTGATAACTGAGCAGGTGATAGTTTTACGTATGACAAGTAGTAGATGATACACTTACCTGAACAACTAAGGATCCGTCCAATCTGTGTCCACACAGCCTCTTTATAAGTTACAATAAGTCCATCTACTGGTGGTGGCGTTTAAAAAAGCGCTTAGGACTTTTTTGAAAACACAGTTTACTCCGGATTATAAGGTAAAACAGATGCTAGCAGCTTCAAAAAAAGACAGCAAGTGTGAACATAGCCTAAGGCTCCTTTTGAATAGCTTCTCCATGAAAGGCTGCGCCAAGTTTTGGACATAGCTAATGTTGTGCGTTGCTCTTAGGGCACTTGGGTATCTTTACCTGTCCTACAAGGGAGGGAGGAAAAAAGGTCTTTCAAAAAGAAAGCTCCACTAAAGCAGTCTATGGCTCGTATTTTGTGCCAGGCTGACATGTCTTGACTCTTACATTTATTTCTTGATTCAAGTTATTCATGGCCACTATGGTTGTATAGTTAGCCTAGCGAGGCAGGCACTCCCTTAGCATAGCAGATTTGGTTTTTGTTCCCCATAGCGTCATCTACAGATGCTGCATCAGAGTTCCACTTTGAAAGGGAATGTCTCAGGTTACAGCTGTAATCTTGGTTCCCAGAGATGGGGAACAAGACGCGGTGTCTCGTTGCCATGCATCGGGTTTGCCTGCATGTCTCCTTCAGATAAAAGTGTTGATGACATGTCTCTTACTCACGGGCACTCAGTTCATGATGTCATAGACTGCCGTCTGCCAACATGTTCACACACTGGTCATGCTGAGGCGTTCCCCATAGCATCATCTCTAGACCCCACATCTCATTCCCCCTTGTCAGGGAATCAAGGTTACAGTCGTAACCTGAGACTCCAGAGACTCCATAGCTTCAGATACCTGTTTGCTGCTCAACAGTGGCTTTTTATAGCTGCCCTTTACAATTAATTTGTTTGACAGAAACTTCTCTTAAAGGGTTAGTTCACACAAAAATTAAAATAATGTCATTTATTACTCACCCTCATGTCGTTCTACACCTGTAAGCCCTTCGTTCATCTTTGGAACACAAATTAAGATATTGTTGATGAAATCTGATAGCTCAGTTAGGTCTCTGTAGAGAGTAAAGCCATTGAAACTCTCAAGGTTCATAAAGATACTAAAATCAGATTTGAAACAGTTCATGTGAGTTCAGTGGTTCTATCTTAATATTATAAAGCAACAAGAATACTTTTTGTCCACCAAAAAAAAAAAAAAAAAAAGACTTTTCAACAATATCTAGTGATCTTAATTTGTGTTCCGAAGATGAACGAAGGTTTTACAGGTGTAGAACGATATGAGGGTATGAGTAATAAATGACATTATTTTAATTTTGGGGTGAACTAACTACTTAATAATCCTTCATCTGACCGGGTTCTTATGTGCTCTAAATCACTCACAAATCTTTTGATAATTCAATAATATTAGTTGTTTTTATGCCTTTTACAAGACATTGCCCCATTTCATGCTTTTCATCTTCAGAAAAATCTTTCTTCCTCCCCATCAGGCCCGGCTCCAGATATGAGATGAAAGGTGGGCCAAATTATATTCCAGGTGGGCCGGTCGGATTGGTGGGGGGCTTTAATGCTTTAATCTCACATGTCTATTGATATAGATAAGGCAATTGTTAGGGTTGTTTGTTATTGTTATAAACTATTATACTATTTTGAAAAATCACATTACAAAATATAATGTGAGATAACACAAATAATATTTGCAACATTTATTATTTAATTTTTTTTGCACGAGCTGTTTATACTGTTCGAAATTAGAACTTTTGTCCAATACCTCCTCTAGGGGGTCCGGGGCATGCACCCCCGTAAGAAACTTTTGTACATTTTAAGGTTAAATGCATCAATCTGGTGCACTTTGGAAGCTCAAAATTAAGAGCTTCAACTCATGTACAGTGTGCAAATTGACCAAAGAAACAACATTGACTTGTACCTGGACATTAAAGAGGGTTCAAATATATTTTTAGTTGTGATATAAAGTCTACATCGTTTTAGGTGTTTTAGGATGCCAAACAATTATAACAATAAAATAATAATACATACATGACAGTAATATCCATATAGGCTATTGTAACAAATGCAATCTAATATATATAAAATACTAAAAATTAAAATACTAGTTTGTAGCCAATTTCTAATCCTTGAGCTTTAATTTTGATCACCAAATCGCCAGTTGATCGTGTGAGCAAAGTGCGCACTTCTCTTTAAAACACGCAGCACAAACAGACTAAATAGTATATACTTAATCACTGTATATATTTTGGTGCTTTATTAAGGCACAAAGCCATTACGGTTTCGATTTTAGTTAATTGGCAAAATACAATGTAGAGACCATTTATGTTTTAAATTTTCGGTTCATTATGAAACGGTGGCGGCGCACAGGGTCATTAATGGGAAACACTGAATGAATGAATGAATGAATGAATGAATGAATGCTAAAGTTGTCGTATCAGTTGTTATCATAACAAAAACGCTTCAACCGGACCGAACGAGAGTCTCGAGGCCTGCCGCTGCTCTGAGTGAGTGACAGGAGGCTGCGATGTGCGTGAACTCGCTGTCATATGGATACTGTAGAGAAGCGGTATTGAACGGTTTAACATATTTTAGAGACATATTTAGAAAAAATATATATTTTAGCAGCACTACTAAGGGGGAGGTTGCCGCTTGGTCTGGAGCTGAATTGAATATCACACTAATTTTGTGATTGGCTGTTATGTGGTGTGGGGCCAGGGTGGGCCAAGCCTCTGATTGGGTGGGCCAGGCCCACCCTGGCCCCCCGTGGAGCCGGGCCTGCTCCCATATTGCATGAGAACTGATTTGCTTAATAATGTGGAAAAACCTCTTTAAATAGGTTTTCCATTTACCCAAGAAGACATGGCAAACTACTTAACAAACCTGTCTGAGATTGATATATTATCACTTGCATAATAATTTTGAATATGGTATAGATAGATCTTAGATATGACTCTAATGATAACAGTAAATTGGTTTATTTATTCAACAGTAGTTAATAATATTGTTAATAATCTGCATGTGAAGGTGTAAGAACTGACCAACTATCAATTAACCAAGGGGTAATCTTAGCTTTCAGTTTCAAATGAGACCAATCTACTTTTTTATGTAAATGTTATTAAAAGTTATGACCAGACTTAAAGAAAAAAAAATTGCAGGTCACCCAACCGGCCACACGGGTTTCATAGCAACCACAAGACGAGGCTGACGCACAGCAGATCTCTCTCTCTCTCTCTCTCTCTCTCTCTCTCTCGCCGGCTGGACAAACTTTTGCTCTAGCTGTAAAATGTTACAGGTTTCCACCTGTATTGCCGTAAACTCACTATATGGTGAGAGACGCTTTTGAATTGCGCGTGAGACATGGTTGCGCTCTTTTCTTCTTCTTCTTCTTCTTACTATTAACACAGTGACAGCGCTTATTTGAAGGTAGCTGTCTAGACAGATATCGTTTTTTGTTTTTCCCCTAGCTCAGTGTTAGGATCAATTGTAATTGGACACAAGTGGGCATGTTCGACTGGCACGACGCCACAATGAGATCGGTTCAGTCTGCTGCTCTGAGCGTTTTTACATTGGATTTATATTTGATATGGATATTGTTCACTATATCGATAACAACAATCAAAGGTAAGAAATTATAAATGATAATTAAGCTGGGTTATCCTATATTTATTTTTATTTTTTTAAGTTATTTGCTGGTGTAGACTTAGTTTCATAAATGCATGTTTCACTGTAAATTTAATGTGTGCTGTGCTTATATGAATAGATTTTAATGACCTCAACATCATATTATATATATAGACTATTATTCATATTAAACACAGGCTACATTCCATATATTTGGATCATAAATATCTTAGCCACTGACTATTCTTGATCCCTTGAACCAAATTTTATATAAAACACGACCTTTACATAAAGCATTACCTTTTTAAATTACAAATGCTATTTGTAAGTGGTGTTACTTGCAATAAGTTCATTGTACTTTTTCCAACCACTTTATATATCATTACATAAAGTGAATACATTCAGCTTGAAACTTAAATGGCTGGAAACAAATATGTAACATAATCATTGGACATTTTTACAGTGTAAATGTTCCTTCAATATAAGGAAAGTTGTAAATTGTGCGGTACCACACTGTACCAAATTGTGTTGTACCAAAAACACTGAAATCCAAAATCCATCTGCTGTTGGGATTTGAGAGATTTGATAAGGTTATGTACTACATTTTAGTTTTAAGGGATGATGAAGCTTGAGAGAGATCTTGATCTTATCAGTAATATGAAATTAAATGTAAATTAAATGTAATATTAAATATTCTTTAGCACTATTTAGAGTATTGCTGCTGTAACCAGTGGTTCTGGTGCTTAAAGAACAAGCATGTCAAATTCTGCATCACAATAGACACGTCAAGGGCTTATGTTGTGACTTAATTGCATGAAAAAGCCAGCGAATAAGATTATAAATACCAAATTAATTTGAATAAAATTACATTTCTGTGAATATGCCAGTCTTTATCAGTCACTATGAAATACAGTTTCACAGTCCATAGTGTGTTTAGATTTATTGTATAAATACTTTTTAACACTATTCTTGGCAATATTGCTATAAATTAGGCCAGTGTTCCCATTTTGCTCTTGAGGAACAGGCAGTTCTTTATAGTGGACAAAGGTTCTTTAGATCATTAAAATGTTCTTTACTCTATTAGTAAAAAAGTGGTTATTTTAAGAATTGTTCAAAAAAAAATTTGTCCAGCTCCTTCTTCTTGAAGATCTGAAACGTCAAGCTGGCATTAGGCATTATAGTACAAGATCCATGAATAGACCACAAGCTGTTTCCTGTGATTTCACAGATGGCATAAAGTCTTGTCTAAAACTCGAATGTTGAGTTCTTATTGAAGACATTCCAAGACATGTACTGAACAGAGAGTTACAAGACACTTTACAGAGGTCAAAGAAAATTCCTGACTAAATTCCTTAAATTCTCTAAAATTTACTTTTGCCTTTAAAAGTCATGATTAAGTATTATATGTTTAAGAAATCTATAAGATAATGGATCCGTTTGTGGTTTGATATCTCTCTCTTCACCTCTCTCCCAAATATGCACCTCAGTGCTGTACCACATTCAAAAGTAGATTTGCATTACAGATTTGCGCACATATGAATATTCCAGCCTAATTTTCTTGTCTCTGAAGCATGTGCCACCATACAGAGGAGTATGAGTCTATTATCTAACACTTGAAGAAAATATAAAATTTTTGGCAGTCTGCACAGTTTGTCCCTTTTGGAAATTTGGAAGGCATTTGGAAAGCATTTAAGCAGCTTTAAATAGTTAACCCTTATTCTAAACCCTAGGTAATTGGAATCCTGGGTTATCTTGTTTCACGTTTCACACTGCTCATAATTTATCCCAGGTTAACAATTAATCCTGGGTATTTGTAAGATGACGTTTCACAATGTACATTCCTTTCTTCTACACTCAAATTGTTGTGTTTTCTCTCAGCATTTGACATTTTTCCTCTCAAACGCTGAATTTACTATAATGCAAGCTTTAGTGACTGTCCAAAGCACATGAATTTGAGGCATGCGATTGGTTGTTTGTTGCTAAGTGTCTAGCTGTAACATTCTAACACTGCATCATTTCACACTGTAGAAACTTGGCACCGCAATGCCGGGTTAACACGGAAACACCGCATTGTACAGTAAATTCAGCATTTGAGAGGAAAAATGTCAAATGCTGACAGAAAAGGCAAAAATTGGAGTGTAGAAGAGACCGTTTCATTTTTACATTTATAGTCCGAAATGTCCATTCAGTATAAACTCAATAGTATAGTCTGCATTAGGGCTGTGAATCTTTGGGTATACAGTGAATCGATTCGATTCACGATTCATGTGTTCGATTCGATTCAAGAACGATTTTTGCAAATTCAGAATGATTCGATTCGAGACGATTCACATTAAAATTCGATGCGATTCTCCATTTTAATAATGCATTCATAGGGTTATTGAAATGCTTCTCCCAGTGTGTCTTAGTCAGGGTGAGAATTACACAGCAACCTTCAGGCGGTTAGACAGTGGGGGTAAAAAAACAAAACAAAACAAAACAAAAAAAACCTTTTGTCCATTATTAATGTTAGTTCATGTTAGTTCTTAATGATGCTACATAACTTTATTTTAATAGCCTATAAAAATGGCATTTGTGGAAATTTACATAAGCCAAAATTTTAAAAGGCTTTAAAAGTATTGTTAGGCCTAGTTCATGTTAACAATAGTGTTAAGATAGTGTAAATGGCTACACAACCTTATTAAAGTGTTCCAGGTACATTAAACATACTACTGTAATGCTTACATGGAGAGACTACCTAAGAATATCATGCACTTTTCCAACTAATCCTAAACTAACTTTTCTTCACGGAATAGTAAGAAAAGCCCTCTTTGTTCTCTTTATACGGAGCATTTCCCTTATGATGATTCTGAAAGAAAACGCGCTGGTTGTTTACTGTTGCCATAGTAACGAACGCAACTTTAATGGGCGTTTGACTGATAGATAAACCGTGCGCTCTTATTTCAGTGTTGTTAATGTTGTAGTTACTTCAGCAGTTTCCTTCGTGCATTCAGTCTAACGACATTAGGTTCATAATTTCATTTATCATTCACTGGAACTGTGCGTATGCATTTAGACACTTACATTATGTGTTTGGTCCGTCCATGCAATAAATGCGCGCCCTTGAATAAGCGGGGATTTGCTTCAACTGCTCAGGTAATGTCAATGGTATATACTATGACCCATTTCCGTAAAACTTCAGTATTTTATCGTGTAGAAAATAACGGCGACGTTTCCACGCAATAAAAGCGTTTTATTTCAACAGTAGTGGCCACGCAATGACTTGGCAGCTTTATCAATGGCTTGAGCAGTTTGACTCAGGACTATTGCTATTATAGTAGAGAGCTGTCATCTGCTCATGTTAACAACAGTGGCAGTCCTGAGGAGAGCTCAAATGCAGGCTTCTCAAAAATATGTCAATGAGAGGAACGGAAGGAGCGCGAGCGCATTCCAGTGAAAGGCGGTAAAGAGTGTAGCCGCACGTATCTGTGAATGAGAGCTGTGAGGGCGCGAATTACGGCGCACAACGTCTCCATCAATTCGGGCATGTAGTAATTTAATGTTTATATATTTTAAAGCCCTGAATCGCTATAGAATCGCGATTAATCCGATTCATAACATTTTACATCGATTATCGGCCGAAATTAGCGATTCACGATTCAAAAAACATGTTTCAAAATCGATGCATATGCATCGTCAGGATTTGTAATCGATGCATCGAGAAAACGAGTGAATCGTTACACCCCTAGTCTGCATACATTGATGCACAGTCCTAAAGCTATGTAAACAGGTCATGTGCTGCATTTATCCAATCAATGTCACTGACACCGCAAATATGCAAATAAGAGCGTTAACCCAGGGTTTAGGAATGTACATTGTGAAACGTCATTTTAAGAATACCCAGGATTAATTGTTAACCCTGGGTAAATTATGAGCAGTGTGAACCATGAAGCAAGATAACCAAGGATTCCATTTACCCAGGGTTTAGAATGGCCCAGAGTTATCTATTTCAAGTGTGAAAAGCCCTATTGTCTGTTTAAACAAAGGCTTCGTCATTTAATAGGGCAACTCATAACTGTTACAGAGTGCTTATCATTCATGTTTTTACTAAAGTCTTAAAAGCCCCAGTATCCTCCATAAACTATAATATCTTATTGTTCCATATTAACTTATGTAAAGTTGGATGTAATAATCACATGCAAACTTATGCCAAAGGTCTTGAATGAAAAACAGGATAGACAATACTATAACTGCATTTATACCACCCGACTGGGTCTTTACATCAAAAGGACATTATTAAATTGCGTTTGAAAGCAGAAGATTCATAAGCAAGCATAAGAATCTGAAGTGTTTGAAGTGATTTCTTAAGTGTGCACTTTTATATTGTCCCAGCAGCAGGGCTGGAGCGCAGGCCTTCAGAAGACTGTCCGCTGGGTCACTTTCCATGTGGCAATATGAGCATCTGCCTGCCACAGGTTCTGCACTGCAACGGCCAAAACGACTGTCCCAATGGAGCTGATGAGGACAATTGTGGTAAGAGCTTTTTGCAAATACAGACATCTCACATATAGCCTATCTATATATTAGATTATATATATATACACTGATGAGCCAAAACATTATGACCAGTCACAGGTTAAGTGAATGATGGTAAGCAAACCATCAGTTCTCATTGATCAACGCATTGAATGCAGGAGAAATGGGCAGTAATAAAGACCTGAGTGACTTTGACAAGGGCCAAATTGGTATGGCAAGGTGACTGGGCCAGAGTATCTCTGAAACAGCAAGGTTTGTGGGCTGCTCCAGGTCAGTAGTGGTGAGAATTTGGTCTGAGGAGGGACAAACGGCGACATGGTGTTGGGCGCCCAAGGCTCATCGATGGCAACGAAGGCTATTCCATCTGGCCCAAACCAACAGAAGTTCTACTTTGGCTCAAGTCACACAAAATGGGAGGAATGTGTCACAACACACAATGTATCACACTCTGCTGTGTATGGAGCTGTGTAGCCGCAGACCAGTCAGAGTGCCTGATGACCCCTGTCCACCATCGAAAGCACCTACAAAGGACACGCAAGTGTCAGAACCAGACCTTGGAGCAGTGGAAGAAGGTCCTGTTTTCTTTTGTAGGGAGTATGATGCTCTGGGCAATGTTCTGCTGGAAAACCCTGAATCTGGCCATTCATGTGAATGTAAATTTGACACGTGCCACCTGCCTAAAACAGTGTTGTAAACTAGGTACACCCCTTCATAACAATGGTGTTCCCTGGAGGAAGTGGCCTTTTTCAGCAGGATAATGCACCCTGCCAAACTGCACACATTGTTCAGGAATGGTTTGAGGACCATGACGAATTCAAGGTGTTGCCCTGGCCTCTAAATTTCCCAGATTTCATTCTGATTGAGCCTCTATGGAATGTGCTGGACCAACAATTCCAATCAATGGTGGCTCCACCTCACAACAGGACTTGGATCTGCTGCTAATGATACCACAGGACACCTTCAGGGGTCTAGTAGAGTCCATGCCTCAGTGGGTCGGTGCTGTATTGGCAGCATGTGGAGGACCAACAGCATATTAGGCAGGCGGTCATAATGTTTTGGCTCATCTGTATATAGACCGGGGCTAGTTATCACACAGGGATATAACAATGGCTATATCTCAGTAACTATAATGTTTTCAATTTCATATGTCAGGTTCGGGAAAATACGTCACAGAAGTTTTAAAAAATCATACAAATTTTTACAACTTAATGACAATGAAATTACAGTTTAATTTCTGTTTAATGGCAGATTTCATTGTGGCAACAAAAGGCCCTTTCAAACTGAACGCGAAACAACTGATCATCTTCTGCTAATTCACGCCTGCACACTAGGTGGCACCAACCAACAATTAATCTGTCCTCATGCATGTGTCTCCTATAAAGTACCTCAGAGATGACGTGTTTTTGTAGGCCAACCCGTAAGTTAGCGGCGCACGGGTTCCCTCTATTAAAAGCCTAAGCATTTTTCTCACAGACCTTTGGAAAATCGCAAAAAATAAGCTCTGTGTTTAACAAAGGGTTATGACACTTACACGTTTTGTCTATCGAGATAATCTTTACAAGTTAACACAACATTTATACATTTTGAAGCCTAAATAAAGTCGTCAGATATAAAAAGCTAACAGTAGGCTATAAACGGGCTACAGCACACCATGTTCGCGGATCAACGTCACCACCACCAAGCTTCCTCAAACTTTATTTAATGAACAACTTTAAAAACATGCTCGCTGATTATGATCTGCGCTGTGTATGAATACTTATCCACCTTTTCATGAGAAATGCTGTCCAAATGTCCTGTTTGTCATGATGACGTCTAAAGTCCCCGCCAAAGGAAGTAGTCCCTTTTAGCAACTTGTTAGCAACCGCCGTTTTTAAGACACAATAAAGGTTTAAAAAAAATCACAAGCGGGTTATAATTAGTGTGTTTTATGTCATGGATCAAAACGTGAAAATAGAGACCTTATTTCAGGCGATTTAGCAAAAACCAATTCAAAAAACCCATTGACTTCGGCGCGATGGAACCAGAAGTCCTAAAATGCTAACTCGCTTCCCAGTTTTGCCTACAAAAACACATCATTCTTGAAGTACTCTACATGGCTTTAACATTGTCCGCTGCTTAATAGGCTATACAGCAGGGGTACTCAAGTTCAGAGGCCAGGAGGTCTGCATTTTAAGACAATAAGACAATATTTGTTGAATTCTCTAATTATAACCAACGTTGTAAACATGATAAATGAGATATTCTCCTTGAGCTCAATGATGTGTAGACAGATCTGTAATGGGAATGCTCTCTGCTTGCTTTCTGTTTATAACACATTGACATTAAAAATAAAAGTTTTGTTTTTCATGCTGCTAAGAGGACTTTCGGCCACTTACATACTGCAAAGTTTGAGGAGTGTCAACTGGATTACATGATGGAAAAATAAGGTTGCTTGTTTTTTTTGTTTTTTTTACCTGCGACCACAGGTACGAGACCCCTCCCACCGCAGTGCGCATGAAGATGAATGAATCACCTGAGAGCACAGTGAAGTGTGTTTAAAATACATGAAACTTTAATCATATAAAAAAATGAATGGCACTTTTATTATATTAGGTTTTACCACAAATATGTTGTTTTTGACAAATTCGCTACATTAAACGTGTAACGTTAGTTAATTTGTATCAGATGAAACGAAGGAAAACCAGGAAACAAAGTCAATTTTAAAACCATTTTATGTTAATTATTACTTATGTAACCATCTGTGAGTGAACATAAGCCTAGTCATTGCCAGAAGTAGCCCAGATTTCTACAGCCAAAGTTGGGCCAGTTACGGCGAACAGGAATCGATCCAGTGCTTTAAAGGTGCCCTAGATTCAAAAATTGAATTTACCTTGGCATAGTTAAATAACAAGAGTTCAGTACATGGAAAAGACATACAGTGAGTCTCAAACTCCATTGTTTCCTCCTTCTTATATAAATCTCATTTGTTTAAAAGACCTCCGAAGAACAGGCGAATCTCAACATAACACCGACTGTTACGTAACAGTCGGGGTGTACGCCCCAATATTTGCATAATGCCAGCCCATGTTCCCAACATTATGAAAGGCATTAGACAAGGGCAGGCATTAACGTCTGGAGCTGCACAGCCGAATCATCAGACTAGGTAAGCAAGAACAACAGCGAAAAATGGCAGATGGAGCAATAATAACTGACATAATCCAAGATATCATGATATTTTTACTGATATTTGTAAATTGTCTTTCTAAATGTTTCGTTAGCATGTTGCTAATGTACTGTTAAATGAGGTTAAAGTTACCATCGTTTCTTACTGTATTCACGGAGACAAGAGCCGTCGTTATTTTCATTATTAAACACTTGCAGTCTGTATAATGCATAAACACAACTTCATTCTTTATAAATCTCTCCAACAGTGTAGCATTAGCCGTTAGCCACGGAGGACAGCCTCAAATTCACTCAGAATAAAACTTTAACATCCAAATAAATACTTTACTCACATAATTCGAAGCATGCATACAGCATGAATGACGAACATCTTGTAAAGATCCATTTGAGGGTTATATTAGCTGTGTGAACTTTGTAAATGCGCTGTAATATAGTCGACAGCTCGTGTGGCAGGGAGCACGTGATTTAAGGGGGCGGCGCCGAGTGTAAATCAGTGCATAGTTAATGATGCCCCAAAATAGGCAGTTAAAAAAATTTAATTTAAAAAAAATCTATGGGGTATTTTGAGCTGAAACTTCACAGACACATTAAGGAGACACCTTAGACTTATATTACATCTTGTGAAAAAGCATTCTTGGGCACCTTTAAAGTCGTAACAAATATACATGTGTCAGAGCAAGCTGCGGGCCACAATCGGCCTGGTTAACACACGCCGATGGCATATCTGAGCCGCAGGTGCAGCGGGGCAGCCAAGCTCGGGCCGATCACTACATGCTATCTGGGATTGTTATAAAAATACCATGAGCTGCATAAAAACACACAGAAAACATATCATCATAATTATATCTATTTGCCTTCATATTTCATCTGTAGAAAAATGTTTCTCTCATTTTTTATATAGGCCTACAGAAGAGCAGGAGATATGATTACATGATTGACCGATCCAAAACGTGCTCTCATAATCATAACACTCACGCACATGGAAGAAAACGGACCTGTGATCACATAATTCAGTGGAAAATGAAATGATAAGCCTATTCTGTATAAAGAACATGTGTGAAAAAATCTGTTTCTCAGATACCAATAATAATCTCCTCTTGGATACTCTTTTCTTAGGTGTTTTCGAAACAGCGCCACCACTCTCACCCTTCTGTGCAACAGCCGCTGCTCCGGGCGTGTGATCTAAAGCTCAAATCTAATTGGACAGCCAGTTTCATCACGTAGTGATGGGGGAAAATCAATACACATGTCGAGAAAAAAAAAAAAAAACGTGAATGTTCGCACCCAGTGTGAAAGGATCTATTGTTTCGATTCAGAATCATGAGCGTCATCGCGGCGAAAATTTTTGCCGAATTTCACATTCAGTGTGAAAGGGCCTTTACCCTATGTAATGTGACAACATGCCCCAGTAGTGGGACAAAAGTCATAATGCTGGAAATGATCACTAGCATGTTTTTGCATGTCTTTTCCTAAGATAAACCGGCCCTAAATAAAATTGTAAAAAGAGTGACTAGCCCCCTATAATGTCCCCTATAGACAGATATATATATATATATATATATATATATATATATATATATATATATATATATATATATATATATATTTTTTTTTTTTTTTTTTTAACATTGTTACAATATCATTTCATTGTTTTATCAATTGTTAACTTATTCCTGTCTGTATGTGTTTTGTGTGAATGTTTGTGTGTGTTTGTCTCATGTTGACCTCTACCTCATCGTTGTCCATCTCTCTGAAGGGGATAACAGTGGCTGGGCAGACCTCTTCGACCAGACATTTAAAAGGGTTTATCCTCAAGAACTTTCTACAGATTGCCGTAAAGATACACCTAATTCCGTCATTAACCTCTTGTGTTTGCTGTCTAGACAGTACTGCTTGTATTAGTACAGACTGTGCCTAAACAAGGCCTATGCCAAATATATAGTGCAATTTTTAATGTCACTTTCAATAGAAGTTCATTTTACACCTTTTTCCTAATAAGCCTAAGTTTTAGATTATGGGAGGCACTTCGGTTTAGGAAATTCCACTCAAAAAAGACTGAAGCAAATCATTTCAAATCATAAGGTTGTGCTACAAATAATCCTTATCTGTCAGTTTGACTGAATGAGCTGTAAAATTTTCTTCATGTTCTGACATCCGGAGTGTAACGTAACACTTGGTGCTTTAATGTGTGATATGGTATAACAATTTTTCAGTCGCTTAATTTTTTCCCTCCTTTGAATTCCACTGTAACAGTAAAAAAAGGTCTGCTCTCCCGATTTAATTTATGATATATACAGTACCATGAATAATTCACTGGAATGCAGACGGAATCTTTCATTTTTCTCCCCAAATCCTCATGTCTCTTTTTAGGTTTGTTTTCACACAGATGCTTTAAAATGTAAATGTCTCCCCTTTTCACTTCTTATTCCTATTAGCAGTGTTTACAGTAATGCTTCTAAAGCAGGTAAATACAGTATTTATTTATTTATTTTATTATCTGTCAAAATGACAGAAGCACTTTGAAATATTATCACTCTATGTTCCAGTTTCTGAACATTTTTGATTAGGCAACGTATGTTGCATAATATAGACATATATTGATATTTAACATTTCCATATTGCTGTGGAAATAATCAAGCTTTTAGAGTTATTAATTGTCTTGTAGTAATTTGTTAACGCTTTTACACTGACTTAATGTTTGATGGTTGAAGGGTGAGTAGAATAATGTCATCTCATTATTCCCAGTTTTTGAAAATGCTTATATTGCTTTCAAATTGTTTACAGTTTAATAGAAGTTACTCCCATAATTCGCACAAAGCATCATGGGGCATAGGAAAAAGGTGGATAAGATCAACTCTTACTTAATCTTTGAAATATATTTAAAATCTAAGCTTTATTTAACATTTATTTTAATATATTTTCAACAATGTAAATCAGTGTTCATTTTTAACTATATTTTGGTTTTTACTCTTCACAGAACTTCCATATTGCCAAAACTGTAGAATTTGATGTGTGCATGTTTGTGTGTATATGTCTCTCTTTCCTGTCCTGCCTTGCAGAAGTGGAGCAGTATCCAGATCGTTGCCAGTGCATTAACAATGAGATCCACTGTGTGCATGTCAACTTGAGATCCATTCCGCAGGTGTCAAGCGAATGTTACCTTCCTGTACGCAGCCTTCCATTGCAAATTTGTGTAGTTAACATGGTTCATAAATTTAAACGATTATGGTGGATGTTGGTTGTCTAATTGTTGAATGTTTAATGTGCCTTCATGTGCTATCAGAAATGTCCTTCTTTCCCCTTCTGAAGGTGTGATTACGAGTTTGTTGCAAGTCACAGGAGCAATTGTTCTCCCCTCCACCGTTTAAAGTTTATGGCAAGCCCAACTCAGAAACTCGGGTCAAAATCATATCTGAGTTTCCCAGTGGTGAATACGACTTGAGAGGGTGTTCATGCCCAATTTCCAACTAGGAAAGTCGTATTTACGATAATTCCGATAGCATGTGAAGGCAGCATAATTAGCAAGATAAGCACAGTTTGCGTGCTATTTTCGTCCATTTAATGATATTGGCACTACAAACATGACACAGCTCAACAATTTGAAGTGCGAAAAGACATTTAGTGTGCAAAATTCATTGGATTACACAATTTAACACAAAAGACAGTATCAGTATAGGCTAAAAATGAATACATTCCAATACCATCTTTCCATCTTATCTCAGTTTTTGAGAGTTTTTCTTTATTATTCATTTTCTTCAGCTCAATACACAAATGAAAGACTACTGAGTGTCTAATTAGCTGTTGCTTTTGTGTTGCTTTTGGACAGGTCATTAAAGAGTAACGAGATTCGCATGTTACCTGATAAAGCTTTCATCAAAAACATAAAACTACAGAGGCTGTAAGTATGAATAAGCATTTATTGATCCTTTCTTCTGATCCAAAATAAGCTCCTCTATATAATTTCTGTCACATGCATTGTGATTGATTTCATAAGAACAACTTTGGTATGCATTGACTTTAAGGAGATGCTTTGCTAAGCCGCAAATTAACATGGAAGCTTATATAAGCTGTCAAACTGTACAGCTAATGCCAATGTTTATGTGGTACAAAAACAATTGGTTCCTGCATTGGAACTGGATTAACGTTTAACGATCAGCTTTCTGTTGAATACACTGAAGCTTTTATGATGAGCCATAGTCACCTTCCTTTAAATTGAGCTTGCTGCTGTTGTTAATCTCAGTATTGGCAGGTTTCTGTAAAGGATGCCATTAAACCTTGATTCTATGTGTTGCAGTCTCATGATTAATGCTTTCTAGTAGTACTCACCATTACGGACAGGCGTGAGGATAGTGGCGACAAGCACTTTCAGTACTGTAGTTATTTATTTACAAAATCAGCATTACACCAATAGACAGTACTTGTCATTTTTACTAATAATTTTCATAAAACTTTTTTTTTTTTTTTAAAGAATCATGATTAAGATATGTGTCCAGTAATTTTGCCATGTTTTAAATGCTTTAGTGGTAATAAACATTTCTAAAGTTTGGGGTCTGTAAGATTTTTTTTTTTTTTTTTTTTTTTTGAAAGTCTCTAATGCTCACAAGATTGCTCATATTTATCTGATCAAAAATACAGTAAAAACAGTAATATTGTGAAGTATTATAACAATTTAAAATATTTTAAAATGTTATTTATTCCTGATGGAAAACCTGGATTTTCAGTGGTTCTGATTTATGCAGATTATCAATGTTAAATTGTGATGCTTAATATATTTATGTAAACTGTGATAATTTCTTTCAGGAGCTTTTGATGAATAAATGTTCAAAAGAGCAGCATTTAGTCTCTGCTGTTACTTTTGATCAAGTAAATGCATCCTTGCTGAAAGAAAGTTATAAATGTCTTTAAAAAAATTAAAAAAGAAGAAAAAAAGACTTTCTAACCCCACATTGTTTACCGGTAGTGTAATTTAATATAATTTTATTTAACATAATTGATATTTTTAATATAATATAAAATAATTTAGTTTTCCCTGACCAGAGTTAAAAATGTCTCGGTTACAACCCTCATTCCCTGAAGGAGGGAAGAGAGATGACCGACGAATTGGGGATCGCTTTGAGAGACCAATCTACTATCGCATGCACATTGGCAAGCGATAATTGCATCAGCTGCTCTGCGCTGCAGTGCGAGTATATAATGAGCAGCAGGTGCATCACATATTTGCTTTTTCTGCTGAGGAGCCGAGCTAGTGACTCAGCCGTACAGCGGAGGTACAGCGACTGTGGAAACAGGACGTACATCTCCTTTCCCTCCTTCAAGGAACGAGGGTTACATATGCAACCGAGACGTTCCCTTTCAGTTAGTCATTTTCGATGTACGTCAGAACTGACTGACGAATTGGGTATATCTAGAAACACTCCATTGTCGCTGGCCCTTCCAGTGCTCTGCTTGAGAATCTTGGTCTGCCCCCAACTGTTGGAGTGGAAGTCAGGGCTCTAAGGAGAGAAGGGCAGTCACTGCTGTTCCGCAAGACTCACTCAGTGTGACTATTGGATAACGCTGGGAAAGCGTGCCCTTGAAGGAAAAAATGGAATGCTGCAGAGACCACATCCTGCCCGTAGGAAGGTGAAATGTGGCGGTTACACATATGGACAAGCCAACATATGGAAGTCTCTGGGGTGGTTCCAGCCTAGTTCTAGGGGGGAAAGAACACCAGCAGAGATGACAGAGCGGGCTCTGTCGAGGAAAAGACACGGGATAGCTGGACTGGGTAGCCTTACCATGGAAGAAAACACATATGGGATCGCTGCAGGGATCACTACATATGGACATCCAGCCTAACACAGGTTCCACAAAGCATACAAGTGTAGGCCTGGCATCAGATGCTCCGCCATGTCTGACTGCCGGGGGGATGGAGGAACTCTACAGGGTTGACCATTTCTGGGGAACAGTACTGGAGCAATAGATGCACGTATCTGACCCAGCAGGTGGGAGTGGAGTTGCAAGCCGACACTTATAACGGGTCCTTCATGCTACTGGCCACTGGAGGCGAGTATATAGGAAGATACTGGCTCTAAACGAAGGCTATAGAATCTAGCGAATGTGTTAGGTGTTGCCCATCCCGCAGCTCTACAAATATCTGTCAGCGAGGCACCTTGAGTCATTGCACAGGTGGACAAACTTCTAGCTGAGTATGCTCACAACCCAAACAGGCAAGGCATGTCTTGGTATTGGTACGCCAAGACAATAGCATCCACTGTCCAGTGGGCTAACCTCTGCTTGGAGACAGCCTTTCCCTTCTGCTAACAGACAAAGAGCTGGTCTGAGGTCCTGAAGCTTTGCATTCTGTCCAGCCGCAGAGCTCGGACGGGATGGAGAAAAGCCAGGGCTGGGTCTGCTTCCTCTGAGGGCAGTGCTTGCAGGTTCACTACCTGGTCCCTGAAGGTAGTGGTAGGAACCTTGGGCACATATCCAGACCAGGGTCTCAGGACAACGTGAGAGTTGGCCGGCCTGAATTCTAGGCATGCTTGCAGGTCCCCTACCCTCTTGATGGAAGCCAATGCAGTCAGGAGATCTGTCTTTAGTGACAGAATTTTCAACTCAGCTGACTGCAAAGGTTCAAATGGAGGTCTCTGCAGTGCCGTGAGCACCAGAAACAGGTCCCAAGAGGGTACTGAGGTAGGACATGGACGGTCCATCCTCTTCACCCCTCTGAGGAACCTGATAACCAGGTCATGCTTACGATTGAGCAGCCCAGGGATGTGAATAGAAGGGTCCGACCATGGGCTGAAGGCTTGGCGACAGTACGGAGTGATGGACACCCGGTGCGTGCCGCTCTGCCGTGCCCATCTTGGGACTCGGCCCATCTTGGGACTCGGCCGTGAAGCCAGTGCTGAAGTGATGGAGTGATGGACACCCGGTGCGTGCCGCTCTGCCGTGCCCATCTTGGGACTCGGCCGTGAAGCCAGTGCTGAAATGGACCTCATATGAAGCAACTCGAGCGGCGTTACTGTGGCTGTGGAAGCCATGTGCCCCAGGAGCCCCTGAAAAAGTTTCAGTGGGGCTGCTGTCCTGCCTCTAATTGAATTCAAGCAGTTCAACGCTGACTGGACGCGCTCCTCTGAGTCATGCTGTCCAGTTGACTGAGGACAACTCCATGGTGAGAAAAGAGATCCTCTGCACAGGGGAGAGTTTGCTCTTTTCCCAGTTGACCTGAAGTCCCAACAGGCTGAGTTGATGGAGCACCATGTGCCTGTGTTCACACAACTGGTCCCGAGACTGTGCCAGTATCAGCCAGTCGTCAAGATAGTTGAGAATGTGAAAGCCACATTCTCTCAGTGGAACAATGGCTGTCTCCGCGACCTTCGTAAAGATGCAAGGCGACAGGGACAGCCCGAAGGGTAGGAGTTTGTACTGATATGCTCGTAGGAATGGTCTGTGTCGAAGGAGAATCAAGACATGAAAGTATTGATCGCTGCAAACCAATCTCGGGGATGGATGCATTCGAAAATGCGCTTCTATATTAACATCTTGAACGGAAGCTTGTGCAGGGCCCGGTTTAAGGTTTGCAGGTACAAGATTGGCCATAATCCACCACCTTTCTTGTTCACAGCGAAGTAGGGGCTGTAAAACCCTGTCTTCATATCAGCTGGAGGTACCGGCTCGATCTCGTCCTTCGCTAGTAGGATGTCAATCTCTGTCCGTAAGACAGGGGCATCACAGCTCTGCACACACAGAGGAACTTTCGGGGACACCGTGTGAACTGAATCGCATAGCCGAGTCTGATGTTACAGATGAGCCAGGCTGGGGAGCACTCCCAGACACCGTGCAAGCAGGACCAAAGGGGTGGGGCAGCAAGGTGGAACACAGGGGGGGAATCTTGGCGAAAACAGGCGGAGGCGCTGCAGCCGACGACTGGGTGGAGGCAGCAGCTGGTCGCCGGGGCAGGATATGCTTGATTGCTGCTGTGCTGCTGAAAACTGCTGAGCAAAGTTTTCAACAGCTTCACTGCAGAGGCCTGCCTGACAGACAGGGGCGTTGAGGTATCAAATTTTCTCAGGCTCACGAAAATCTGCCAGGTTCAGCCACAGGTGTGGACATCGCATGACCCAGGGAGTGTGCAGTAACTTTCGTCACCCGTAGGGTGAGGTCCGTCGCTGTATGCAGTTCCTGCATAACCCCTGGGTCAGAACTACCCTCGTGCAGTTCCTTGAGCTCTTTGGACTGGTAGACCTGCAGGAGTGTCATGGCATGCAGGGGCGGAAGTGGCTCCTCCACAAGCTGTGTAAGCCTTGCCCACCAGGGAGGACTAGAACTTACACACTCTGGAGGGAAGATGCCGATTACCCTGCCAAGAGGTAGCAGTCTTGGGACACGGTTGCATTGCCACTGACCGCTCCACTGGGGGGAGCTCCACGTACCCCTTAGGCACCCCGCATTGAGGGTAGTGAGGGAAGAAGAGGGACCAGACTGACTTCGGGCAGAAAAACGTGGTGTCCACAATCTAGACACCTCTTCATGCACTTCCGGAAAGAAAGGGGCGCTGAGAACCAGCATGGGCCGCCCCAAGAAATAGGTGATGTTGTCCAGTGATGGGTGATGGGTTCCACTCAAGCCCGATGCTCGCGGTGGCCTGGGAAAGCATAGCGGTCAGTCTGACTCAGGCAATGTTGCCACACTCGAAGGGGGCAGCGCAGCCGAATCTTCATCCCTGGAGGACATAAGCTCACCCTCCGATGCAGCAACTGACATCTGGTCATTCGGCGGAGCCCCAAAAGTAACGAATGGTATCACATGAGGCAGCAAACTCTCTTGGAAGCTCCACGGTTTGCAGTGTTGAAGTGGAGTGAGAAGCCCAAGGAGGTTGACTCGGACAGGGTATTCCTCACTGTGATCCTCAGGTCACCAAGGCTATTAACCGAAGTAGGCTTCTTCTGAGCTGGCCCAGAAGAAGGGCTAGATCGGGGAATATGCGAAGAGGCTCCATCTCATTCGAGGTATTAAAGTTTAGACCTTAACACCGCAATGGTCATGTTCCCTCAGTGAGAACATGAACCATCCATGAACGCCACCTCAGCATGCCTGTAGCCCAAACATGTTGATGCACTGATCATGACTGTCAGCCGGAGCCAGGTAACGACCACATCCAGAAACACGGTTTGAATGACATCTTGAAAAAGATGCAGGGTCAAACCATGTGGGCTCTTTTAGGATTTCACTCTCTCTGGAGCTGAAACTCACAGGAAAATGGCCGCAGCTACACAACAGTACGATAGTGAAAGCCTGTTGTGAGCACTCACACTCTCGTTGAAGACGCAACCTCTACAGCTGTATAAACACACTCTTTGAAGGCGCACTCTCTGTTTTTTTTATATGTGTGTGTGTGTCAAGTGCTGTCACACCCTGCACCTGCTTCGCAGAGGCTCCTTCCCAAAAGAACAGCTCGTCTTTTGAACAATCTCATAGAAAATGCAGAGCAGGAACAACACATGCTCGGTTCCGAAGTGAAAAGCAAATATACAACACACCTGCTGCTTATCATATACTTGTGCTGCAGCGAGGAGCAGCTGATGAAATTATTGCATGCCATGCAATGTGCATTGGCTTGTTTTTGTTAGACTCGGAGTAGATTGGTCTCTCAAAGCGAACCTCAATTCGTCAGTCAGTTATGACGTACATCGAATGTGAAAACTGAAAAGGAACATCAGTTAATTGTGAGACAAATGTCCATTTTATGCTTTTTTTTTGGACCAAAACATCTATAGAATATAATGAAATATTTGTGATTTACATATTGCTTGCAGAAAACAAAAACAAACAAACATCTTTTATCAGATTACACTGTTAAATGGCAGTCAATAGATAAAGCAGCTAAATCTCGACTGATGAGAGTGATGAGGTATGAATGGAGGTAGGAGAGATGGGAAAAAGATCAGAAATCACAGAAAATTACTGGAGATGAATGAGAGGATGTGTGTATGGTTATGGAACACCAGATGCATTAAGTCATTACCATTTTCAAAAATACAACTAACTGAAAGTGCTGCTTTTAATAGAAGTGATTGATGTTGTTAATTTTCAAATTGTTATAGAATTTGAGGTCCATGAGCTGAGATGTTACAATACTTAGGTCTGTTTGTGGTCTGTTTGAAGCTAGGCCATGATTCTTCTCAAATTCTTTGAGCTTTTGTGTTATATGCCCATGCAAATGTCTTTGACATGACAGGACGTTGTAAGTGATTGCCCAGTAAGGTGTTCTGAAAATCACATTGTTTTGTAGTTCCTTAGGAGCTGTTTTGTGATTGTCAACATTTTCACAGTCCCAAGTGAAAATGGCTTATCACAAAGTTTATATGGCTTGAGTCCCTCCTTCAGGGAACATTATTTTTTTCATCTAATTTTTTTTAGAAGTTTGGTTAAGCTGTTAAACACAACCACCTGTTGACCAAATTGCTGATTGTTTTGTTTTCTTCCTTAGGTTTCTCCAGGATAATTGCATTGGCACTGTTTCCATTCACGCTTTTAGTGGACTATATAAGCTGCAAAAACTGTAAGTGCATGTTTTTTTTTTGTTTAATATAATGAATTTTTAAAATGAAACATATAGTTATATCAGTTATATAGTTATATCAAGTTCAAATTCTGCTGTAAAGCAGCTGTAGCAAGATAATAGTGTCATTATTCAACTCAATTTAGTTCAGTTCAATAACGGTGTAAAGTTCATAAGTTATGAAACACGGTCATTTCAGTGAATTCAACTATATATATATATATATACTCAAAAACAGTGCGTAGAGAGCTTCATGGAATGGGTTTCCATGGCCGAGCAGCTGCATCCAAGGCTTACATCTCCAAGTGCAATGCAATGCGTCTAATGCAGTGGTGTTAAGCACACCACCACTGGACTCTAGAGCAGTGGAGATGTGTTCTCTGGAGTGACGAATCACGCTTCTCTGTCTGGCAATCCGATGGGCGAGTCTGGGTTTGGTGGTTGCTAGGAGAACGGTAGCTACTTGCCTGACTGCACTCTGTCAAGTGTAAAGTTTGGTGGAGGGGGGTTATGGTGTGGGGTTGTCTTTCAGAGGTTGGGCTTGGCCCCTTAGTTTCAGTAAAAGGAACTCTTAATGCTTCAGCATACCAAGACATTTTGGACAGTTTTATGCTTCCAACTTTGTGGGAACAGTTTTGGGATGGTCCCTTCCTGTTCCAACATGACTGTGCACCAGTGCACAAACCCAGGTCCATAAAAACATGGATGAGCGAGTTTGGTGCGGTGAACTTGACTGACCTGCACAGAGTTCTGACCTCAACCCTGACCTTAACACCTTTGGGATGAATTAGAGCGGAGACTGCGAGCCAGTCCTTCTCGTCCAACATCAGTGCCTGACCTCACAAATGTGCTTCGAGAAGAATAGTCAAAAATTCCCATAAACACATTCCTAAACCTTGTGGAAAGCCTTCCAAGAAGAGTTGAAGCTGTAATAGCTGCAAAGGGTGGGCCAACTCCATATTAAATCCTACAGTTTAAGAACGGGATGTCACTAAAGTTCATGTGCATGTGAAGGCAGAAGTCCCAATATAATTTTATATAATATAGCTCAATATAATTTCTCATTTTTGTGTTGCTTGCAGATCTTTGAGCCAGAATTGCATCTCCTTGCTTTTACCTGGAGTGTTCAATGATCTTCATAAACTCAAGTGGCTGTGAGTACAACAATGAATAAGCTTTAAATGCTGTTGTTATATATATATATAATATATAATGTTGTAAACAGTGATGGTGCTTTGTTTTTGTGGAAACCTTGATACCTTTTTCAGAAAATTCAAAAGAACAGCATACATTTGAAACAAATCTTTTGTAACACTACAAATGTTTTTACTGTCACTTTTGATCAATCAATAAATAAATAGATAAAATAAAAATCTTACTGACCCCATACTTTTGAATGGTATTGTATCTGCAGTGAATCCACAAGTTATTAAATTATTAAATTAATTAGTCCTTTTGTTTGGCTGGTGGTTTAGGAACATTTTTGCCGGGTTTGAAGTGTTATTTAATCTTATTCAGGATTTTGGACGACAATCCCATAACAACAATTACAGCCAACACATTTACTGGCCTGAGTTCCCTGTTCTTCCTGTAAGTCTTCATCCATACTCATTTATGAAGTGCTGCACTTGTTAATATCCTTCTTTTGTTTAAATAAATTCTTCAGAATCATTGTGTTTTATTTTTCCACCCAAGTTGCTTAATTGCTCTGAAAAATATAATATTTATATTTTAAATAATTTAAGTCTTGCACTGTAGTTTTAAATGTCTGTACGAGGTGTCTGCTGACAGATTATGATGTTGTGGCTCACCACATTTAAACATCTGTACAGGTCAATGGTTAATACCTCTCTAGATCAGCTCCCCCCTGCTAGACTCTGCACCCATATGCCCTTACTCAGCTGGTTGTAAGTATCCTCTTTCCTTTTACTTACTATAAATGTCATGACTTACAGGATTTTGAATTCAGTTCAGTTAGGAAGATGTTGATTGTTAATATTTTTTTTCTGAAGAAAGACAAACATGAATAGTAATAAAAGTCATAATATTAAATGCCATGTAAAGGGGGGTCAGAATGACAATTTTAACCTGATATTTGGAGCTTAAATAGAGGGGGGAGAAAATAACAACTGAGAAAGATGGCAGCATTGTTATGTTCATATTTTACACATATAGGTAGGTCTATTAGTAAACTATGTTGTCTTTAGCAATCTTTGTTGCATTATATACCAATGGAGACAGTTCAAAGTAATAAATACTCTGTGGAATATCTTTTGTTAATTATATAGCTCATTTCATTAAAAAATGGTCATTCAAATTGCTTTAAAAGAAGACAGATAGTAAAACAAGAACTGTGTTAAACATTACTTGACAATGTTTGCTCTACAACGTCAACTGCACACACTCAAACCAAGCATTCTTATGAAGTTACATACATTTTTTTTTCTTTAAATAAACATAACAGCTTCAAAATTAGTTTTCAATATGGGTGTGTGCAATTTACATTATAGAGCAAAAGTTAAAGTATCATCAGGTTATGTTAACCACAGACCTTATTTTACTCATAAATTGAAACCCCATTATAAAAACCCATAGGAAATTCTTGAGGAAACTACTGGCGAACTAGACTTCCGGGTTTTGATGTCATCCCTGCATAATATAATAAATAAATAAAATAAATAAATTATAAACTATTCTAATTTTGTTTTTTATTATTATTTTTTATTGCTGACCAACTATTTACAATATACTATTATACTCAGTGTGTAAAAAATATATACTTAAAATTCCAACACAGTGAAGCTTAGTAAAAGTCTGTTGTGCATAGTGTTAGCATTTTTTCTTTCAGCATTATTTATTTATTTTAAAGATCCCAGACAGGTTTGAATGCTAGCTGGGTCTCATCCTTCTTGTTTTCTTGTTCACATCTCTTTGTAGTACAAGAACAGTGTGTACTCAGTTGATAATGCACCGTTATTCTGTCCTTGGCCATGGCGTCCATCTTTGACAGCCAAGAGCAACAGGATGAGGCTGAATATTACTGATGTGCTGATGTGTTTCTGATTGAAACAAAATAGTCTTAGGCCTTCAGCTGTCATGCTACTTTTTAATATTCTGTATATACCTATGTCACATGTACATGTCAATATGCCTGTATTATATTTACTTAATGTTGCATTATGAATTTTTACTGATCAATACATGACATGCTCTCTTAAAGGGATTTTGAGGGGAACCGTATTACGACTTTGGGCTTGTCAACTTTACTCGCTTGTGAACATCTTACTGTGCTGTAAGTATTAACAAATATGGTATCCTTATTGAGCTGAAGAGAAGTAAACAGCTAATTATACCATTTGTATGATAGGCTTTAAAGTTAGAAAACATTAGTCATTCAATCTCATTATAATGAAATTTAAATATATAGTTAAGGTACTACTACATAGTTCTTCCCAGGTGGAAAAAAGTACATTTCTATAATGTACTTAAACTGCTCTATTTTCGTGCACAAATTTTGTGCTCAATATACTAAAAATTCTTCTTTAGTACTTCTTAAGATAATCTTAAGAACATTTAAATATACTCAACTGTGCTATTTTGAGACACCATGAAATATGAACTTTAAGCACATTATAGAAATGTACTTTTTTCACCTGGGTTTTCCAATGTAATAGAACATTTTTCTGTACAAATTATATTATCAGCAACAGTTTTATCTCAGACTTTTGGAGCCCACTGGATGTTTATGTTCTCTGATCAAAATATTTCAGGAGTACCAAGTCATAGAGTATGGTAATGTAGTAAGAAAAACAAAAATATTAAAACCAATATGATCTCCCTCTCTACCCTTGGAGATCAGTTTCTCTATTTTAAGCTTAAAAATCTTAAAAATGTTTAGCTGACAAATTAGGACCCATTCGATGAGGTTTATGATCTTAAGTCTTCTCATTCTTGGTACTTTTTAGGTCACTGAGAGCCAATCTCATCAAGAGTTTGCCGGAGAACACCTTCCAGTCCCTGCGTGTGATGGGAGACCTGTGAGTGACAATAAAACATTGTTGTGAATGAGTTTGTGCATGGAAACAAGGAACAAGAGAAAGCACTTATGAGTTATTAATGATTATATCGTTTGACATGTCCCCATTGCTTTTGCAGGGATCTGTCCAGTAACTTAATAAAGGAACTGCCAATCAGTATTTTCAAGGATTTACCCTCATTGCAAATTCTGTGAGTAATAGCAGTCAGATGAATAAATTTGAATTATTTCAAATGTAAAAAAAAGAAAAAAAAGAAAAAGAATATAAAAATTAAATCTGCTTATCTTTATATACTGTATACATAATCCGTGTAACATTCATTCAGTCTTTTTTGATTTAAAGGTGCCCTGGAACCTTTTTTTTTTAAAGATGTAATATAAGTCTAAGGTGTCCCCTGAATGTGTCTGTGAAGTTTCAGCTCAAAATACCCCATAGTTTTTTTTTTTATTAATTTTTTTAACTGCCTATTTTGGGGCATAATTAGAAATGAGCCGATTCAGGGTGTGTGGCCCTTTAAATCTCGTGCTCCACGCCCCAAGAGCTCGCGCTTGCCTTAAACAACATAAAAAAAGTTCACACAGCTAATATAACCCTCAAAATGGATCTTTACATAGTGTTCGTCATGCAGCATGTCTAATCGCGTAAGTACAGTGTTTATTTTGATGTTTAAATTGATTCTGAATGAGTTTCAGGCTATGCTCTGTGGCTAACGGCTAATGCTACACTGTTGAAGAGATTTATAAAGAATGAAGTTGTGTTTATGCATTATACAGACTGCAAGTGTTTAAAAATGAAAATAGCGACGGCTCTTGTCTCCGTGAATACAGTAAGAAACGATGGTAACTTTAACCACATTTAACAGTACATTAGCAACATGCTAACGAAACATTTAGAAAGACAATTTACAAATTTCACTAAAAATATCATGATATCATGGATCATGTCAGTTATTATTGCTCCATCTGCCATTTTTCGCTATTGTCCTTGCTTGCTTATGGACGAGGGTGATGGTCTGACGCCGGAAGCGGTCGAGGAGCTCTGCAGAGCCACAGATTTGGCCTTAAGAGACATACCGCGGGTGCTATAAGGCACTCCATAGCGGGCTTGGTGGCTGCAGAGCGCCACCTATGGCTCAATCTTACGGAAATTCGTGATAAGGAGGTGGTGGTCCTCATGGATGCCCCTATCTCTCAGTCTGGTTTTTTTCAGGGAAGCATCAACATGGTGGTTGACAAATTTCAGGCAGCCATGTCCCAATCAGCTGCACTCAGGCAGTTTATGCCCAGGAGAGTTAGGGACTCTTCTATCCTCTCCTCCTCTCTACCCAGAAAGCGCTCCTCGCATAGGAAGGAGTCCGCCAGTAGGAGAAGTGACCCAGTTCATCCCCCACTGATTACGGTTTGGGGAGCCCGTGGTCACTCATTGCCCCGCCAGTGACCCCATAGGTGTCTTGAGCTGAAGTGGCCCAGCAAGCCCTCCGCTCCAGCTCCTTCAAGTTGCTCCTGACCCTCACGCCAGAAAAAGGAAAGCTTCCACTGCCTTCCAAGGTTGGGTCAGACCGCGCCAGTATTTCTGCCCACCTCTCACTCGCTCTCCTCATCCAGCTCTGTCACATCCGCCGCCCGGCACATTTCAGTGTGCAGTATTTGATCAGCCTCAACCCTTTTCATCACGGGAGATAGGAGACGTGCTAAACTTTCTCCCCTCACTGCCGATTTGTGTGTTGCCTGCTGCTCGCGTAATCAGAGACACATGCAGTTTTCTCCAGGAGCCGGCAGACCCTATATCAGTCACACAGGCTGTGGGCCCTACCTTATAAACCTCAGAAGAGTATTGTGTTTAATATCTCTGTTGTGCTCCGGATGACAGACAGTCCGAATGATTTTGCGTTAATAGGCCTATATACCCAAGTCAATGCATAATTCTTTCCTTTTTGTATTAGTGTTTAAAAATTATTTAATTCACAACTAATTTAACAATTTATATCTTCATTTAATATTTTTTAAATCTTACTGGGCAAACAAGGTATGACAGATGTCATACCCTGCCATACCCAATTGAAGCAAAGTGTAGGTGAATTTGTCTACACCGAAGAAAGCCCTGTCTGGAAAAAGATGTAGTTGCAATAAACACGTTAAGAGTCCGTACAACTGCAGCTGAGGAGGACTATCATTCTGCTGTGTGGAAATGAGGAAGAACTGATGATGGCATGACTTAGGCTGACCAATCAGAAGAAAGGGGCGTTTCATTCCCACCCACATGTAGATATCGAATATTCCAGCTGTTTTTTAATTTTTCCATCCCTGAATGAAAAATGAAAAAATTGAGTTGAATTCTTGTTTTTTCTATTTGTACATTTTAAATAAAAAACAAATGAAAGAATGATACACGGATTATACGTACATACAAGCTTGTTTTAAGTGTTGCTGTCTGTAACTAGTCTGTAACTTCATTATAACTGTTCATTATAACAGTTGTATTGAGTTTCACCATAAAATGGCCTACTGCATTTTCATTTGTAGAAATCTGTCCCAAAACCCACTGGACCACATCCACCCAGGCCAATTTAACCACCTATTTCAGCTCCAGTCTCTGTAAGTAACAGTAACATTAACAGTATCTAAGGTTTTCATGAGATTTTTTTTAACAATTTATGTTACTTATTTTGATATGCAGTAGTGTCCACACAACAAAGGTTTTCCAAATGAAATGAGTCTCACATAACCAAAGGCTCTTGAACACTAAAACTTTTATGTTTCTGCAGTGGCCTGGAGGGTGTGGAGATCCCAAATATCCAGACAAGCATGTTCCGGCCCATGGATAACCTCTCCTACATGTGAGTACCTCATTCTGCTTTCAATTAGTTTGAATTACACCTGCAAATTCACAAGAGGTGAAAAGATGACATGTTTACAATTTAAATCATTGTAGGGCTGTCTGGGGGCAAATAAATAAAAAAACATTTATTGACATTGATTTATTGCTTTAGGAATACGAGGAGATCTCAGCAGTATAAATGGGAATCCACAGGAGACACTTTCAGGTATGTAGAGTTGGTAAGTAGATCAGGTAAGGAGTCAGTAATCCACATTGGAGACCAGACGATGAGTGAATGAGAAGTATATGCTCTTATACCGTGGTTGATGAGTGAGCTGATGAGGGAAAGGTATGGGTGATTAGAATTCTAGAGAGAGGGAGCGCTGGGTTTGTGTGAAGGAGGAGCCTGGTAACACTGTGACAGTACCCCCTCCACGGCTCGCTTCTGAGGAAGTGTGGAAGGCTGTAAGGAGGGTTGGATACAAGATGTCATCCCTAGGAACCCATGATCTTTCCTCGGGTCCGTATTCCTCCCACTCTAGTGGTATGCATGTATATCCATCTGATGGTGGTAAGTCTGTGATAAAATCCACTCCTAGTTGTGACCAGGGCAAATGAGGAATGGGCAGAGGGAGGAGCTTGCCAGATGGAAGATGTCGTGGACTTTTGGACATTGCAAATTCCTTGCATCTTTGAATGACACATGGACACATGGCTGCCCCTGCTGCTCTGATAGCACCACTCCGATGCCTGATGTGTCCACCTCCACTACAAAAGGTTTGCTGGAATCTGGATGAACTAGGAGCTGTGCACAAGTGAAGTTCTTGATAAACCGATGATAGAAATATAAAAACCCTAGGAAGCATCGCAACTCTTTGATAGTGGATGGAGCTGGCTAGGAACTCATCCATCTTGATTAGGGTGATCAGATGTCCTGTTTTTCCCGGGACAATCCCGTATTTCAGCTCCATTTTTAGTGTCCTGAATTATTAAGAAAAAATCATGTTTTGTCCCATATTTATCTTTCCTAAAATTTCTTTATGACTGGGTAATTATAGAATGAGTAGTAGAAGTGTTCTGTCACGCGACAACAGCCCAATCAATTCGCTGTAGAATAAAATTACCATCCAATCACAATTCGTTATTAACTTGCTGTTAGTGAAGGCGGGATAGGGGGAAATCACGCCAAATGACACACACCAGAAGCTCTCTCTCACATGCGCGCTCTCTCTCTTTCCTTGTGCGTGATCCCATTTCTCTCAGACAGCATGTGATAAGTTCTCCTTGCACCTGAATGGTCAAATGCATACATAGTTTTTCAAAAATGTCCATCGTGTGGAGTGTCTCATGTAAATACAGTCGGTTATGGCTTAAGTGGACATAAACAGGTAGGTGAAAATTGGATATGTGTCAGTATTACATCCATAAATTTGGTCTTAACCCTTAAATGCATGACTGTTTCGCCAATCATTCTTACATATTCGGGTCTTTATCGACCCGGATCTATATCTAACATGGAAGGATCTCTACCTGTCGCGATAATATAAAACTCATCTGATATTAGAGTAACAATTACAGAAGAATAAATTAAATCATATTTTGTTACCTTTTGGAGCTTGAAAGGGCTCCGTTTGAGCAGATGTTTTATGCCATCACCACTGTCCTCGTCAGAGCTCATTTCCCAGTAAATTCAGCAAATTATAGGCTAGTTTTATGTTTGAGGTCACGAATATGAGCCCATTCGCGATCTCAAACGTATTCTCAAAACTATATAATTTTCACCATCTTCAAAATCAATATTTTGCTCGCTAACAGCTTCACCAGATCCATCCAGTAACAGTTACAGTCATATTTGATTGCGTTCAGTACTTGCTCTGCAGTAAATCGCTGAGCCATTTCAATTTTTTTTCTTATTATTTTGTTTTCTGTCTGAATGAGTCGTCACTTCAGCATTTTGTATCAGACATTGTCACCTTGTGGAATAAAGGTGAATTGCACTTATTCCATCATCTAAGATTCAATTCTTGTTGTGCATAAAAAAATATACTTACACTCATACACACCTCGGGTCATTAGCGACCCTATACAATTTTTACAAAAAAGAAATACAAAAATAGGCATTCTTTTATAATTTTATGATTTTTTTCTTCTTTATAATGAATTGATTGAGGAATACCAAGAAGGTTGATGTCTAACTTTAAAAAATGAATGAGGAGGAGGGTAGTGAATGACGTCCCGGGTCACTAAAGACCCAAGGTATGCATTTAAGGGTTAAAGGGACAGTAGCCTAATTAAATATGTCTGTCATTAATGCTAATCAAACAACAAAAGATGTTAAATAAATGTATACATGGTAAAAATTAACTTACTGTAACTGAAAAACAAGTTTATTTAATTTGTATCTCTATCGTATTTTGTCGTATTGTTTGTAAATTTCTGCTCACCCATCCCGTAGTCCACCATGAGAAATCTGGTCATCCTAATCTTGATACAATCTTTAGTAATATGGTAGCCGAGGAACTGGATTGTGGACTGGTGGAAGGTGCATTTTTTTTTCACTTTGAGGAAGAGTTGATGTTCTCTCTACTTCTGGAGGATCTCTAAAACGTGTTGGCAATGTTCAGCTATGGTCTGGGAGTACACTAAGATGTTGATGTAAACCAGCACAAAATGGTGAGAGTACTCCCGGAGCATATCATGCATGAAATCCTGAAGTACGGAGAAGGTGTTGACCAGGCTGTACGGCATCAAGCAATACTCATAATGGCCTGTAGGGGTCACAAATGTGGTCTTCCACTCGTCCCCCTCACATATTCGGATGAGAATAAAGGCACTCCGGAGGTCCAGTTTGGTGAAGATGGTTGCACCTTGGAGCTGTTCAAAAGCAGCTGGGACGAAGGGAAGTGGATATCAGAATTTAACTGTATCTAACTTGTTTAATGCCCTGGTAGTTCGATTGCAAGGCCTCAAGCCTCCATCTTTCTTGGGCCATGGAAAAAAGAAGCTTAAGGCAGCAGGGGAAGTCGAGGGACGGATGTAGCCTTGCTCAGGCACAGTGTTTCCCAACCCTGTTCCTGGAGGCACACCAACACTACACATTTTTTAACTCTTCCTAATCAAACACCTGATCTAGCTCATCAGCACATTAGTAAAGACTCCAAGACCAGAAATATATGGGTCAGATAAGGGAGATATCCAAAATGTGCACTGTTGGTGTGCCTCCAGGAACAGGGTTGGGAAACACTGCTCTAGCGCCTCCTGGGTGTGCTCCTATGGCCTTCTGTTTGGGGATGGAGAGTGGGTAGATCTTGCCACGGGGCACTGGCTCACCCTTCAGGAGGTCTATAGCGCAGTCCCATGGTCTGTACGGTGGTAGCTGTGAGGCTCGTTTTGGGCAAAATACATCTCTGAAGGGGGCGTAGCAGTCAGGGATGTCAACAGACTGCTGTTCGACTGGACTATCGATGGAAGAGGAGTGAAGTGGAATTGACTTGGATGGAGAAGGTAAGAGGTAGATTTGGGAAACAGTCAGGAAAGCAGTCTTTTAAAAATCTTTTAAAAATAAAATTTTATATGTGCAGGAAATGCCCCAACATTCTGGCACAAGACCAAAATGTAAATCTGGGCGTTTAGGAAGCTACTTTTTCATTAATGAGTTCTGTTTCTGGCATCCAATGAGTTACAGCTAAAGAGGAGCTATTTACCACAATGCTTCATTTATCTCTAGGTGCAGATTGCCTGATGGGGGTCTATCTGTTTTTTGTGGGGGTCTTTGATGTGAAGTTCCGTGGCGAGTACAACAAGAACGCTAAGCTGTGGATGGAGAGCCAGGAGTGTCGTACTATTGGCTTCCTGGCTATGCTGTCCTCTGAGGTTTCCGTCATGCTGCTCACGTATTTGACCATGGAGAAATTCCTAGTCATTGTTTTCCCTTTTAGCCACCTGCGACCAAGCAAGTGATTGCCCCACTTCAGGACTTCGCCAGTAGACCAGGAGAGCACTGGATGATGCTTTACGAGTGCCCTAACATGATGTCAGTGGTGGACTTCTCCAGAACCAGCTATTTGATGGGCTCAAAATGGAATAGACCGACTTGTAGTTTCAGGGAGCTAACACTGAAGCGTACATTGTCCCGGCTGAGCGGCATTCCCGTTATGGATTGTACTTTGTATTGGGTCTCATTGAAGGTTTCTTGAGCTTGAGATAAAGGCAGAGTTCTCCGGATAGGAAATTGCTGGCTGACTCAGAGTCGATAAGGGCGCTGACTGAAATAGAGACATTAGAGGCAGTAAGACATACAATAGTGGTGAGTGGAGTAGAATTAATTGTGGGATTGTGAACGACACTCACCACAGGACGAGGAGGATGGATGGGACATGTAGAGATCACATGTGTCCTGGCTCGGCAGTCTCTGCCACTTGGCCGGTGAAAGTTGTGTGGTTTCAACTTGCATGGGATCCATTGCTGCTTCTGGGCGGCTGACATACTCTGGCTGGTGAGGTGGAATGGAGGACTGCTGACCCCGTCTGAGTTCCATACATCCCTGCACATGATAAGCCACTCTGATGGACAGCTGGATGAATTTTTCGAGGCTGGCAGCATCATAATATGCAGTGAGATGCAGCCACTGGTTAGCCTCTAGTCCCTGCCGATAGATGGTCAGAGCGCTCATTCCATCGAGCGCTCATTCCATCCACTGGCAGCTGTGACTGTGCGGAATTTCAAAGCTTAGTCATTAATGGAACTTTTTTGCTTGTTTTAAATGGTAAAATTTAGAAGAAACGCAAACAGGTTTTCCAAAAAACTTCTCAGAAATGCATAACAAAAGCGTTGAGAATTTTTATGGCTAGCCCATTTGCTGCCAGACTGTTTCAGCCCATTGGAGCGCTCGCCCCGCCAGCAGGGAGTTGACAAATGCTAGCTTGGCTTGTTCAGTTGGGAAGCGACGTGGCTGCATCTCCAGGGCCAAAGAACACTGGAGGAGAAATCCATTGTGGCGGAGCTTGGTGTGGTGAGCGCTCTTTGCAACACATAAACGATCTCTTGAAAATTATCCAGGTTTGGATTGCTCATGCTGCTTGTGGTATACTCTGAGAAAAGAAGCACAGATGTCGTTTATCAGTTTATTTATGCAGCAGAGGGGCACAGACAAAAAGGTGAGTAAAAATGACAGTAGGCAGGTTGAAAAAATAAACTGAATTAATTAACCAGTTCTCTTATCTTTACAGGAATGGTGAGAGATCGTGACTTCTGAATCCTGGAATGCACACACCTCCGTTGATGCAGGTAAGTGAAGTCCAGGTGAGTAGAAGAGTAAATGATGATGAGGAAGCGTGAAAATGGGGACAGACAATGGAGCAGGGATCCTCAGAAGAGACAGTGGAGAATCATGAGGAACAATGGGGATCAGAATCACTGGAGGTAAGTATCACAGGTAAATGCTTTGTTGGTAGAGAGTCCTTAGTCTGTAGTGAGACCAGACAATGAATGCAACTGAGGTGTGTGCTTAAATGCAGTGGCTGATTGAGGTGCAGATGGTAAACAGGTGCAGGTGATTAGGTATTAGTATTAGTATTATAGTGCTGTGAAGATGGAGCCTGGTGAATCTGTGACAATAATATAATATAATATAATATAATATAATATAATATAATATAATATAATATAATATAATATAATATAATATACAAGTCAATGGTTCTACCAGCTGTTTGAAAAAGAGTAATTATTTTTACAGTTCCATTTGGTGCCACTAGAATCACAGAAATTACACACTTTAGTGTGAATTAACACATTACATAACATAAATATTAATAAAATATTAATATTTTAAAAGATTAATTAAATATTTTAAAATATTAATTAGATATTCATATGTACATTTTTTTCTCAGATATTTCAAGAAGTTCCAGTACTGCTCTTACGCCCCACATGTCCGGAAGTGTAAACCAAACTCGGACGGTCTCTCATCTTTTGAGGATCTGCTTGCTAATGTGGTCCTTCGTGTGTCTGTGTGGGTTATGGCTTTTATCACCTGCTTTGGGAATCTCTTTGTTATCGGGATGCGGACGGTCCTGCGTGCTGAGAACAACCTCCATGCCCTCTGCATCAAGGTTTTGTGCTGTGAGTACCAGAGGTATACATTTTACCAATGCCCACATTTTATTAAACACTAAATATGCTTTATGATACGGTCTGAGTTATAAGCGTGTATCTGAGTTAAAGGCCAAGTGTTTTTAGAGATCAGGATTAATGACACCAGAGGGCACATCTATTTTCAGGGCTTATTTCTGCTATAATTGGCTGACTGTTATGAAACCAATGTGACGCAAGCAGAAGTAGCTGGCACTCCTGGAAGAAATGGTTTTCTAGGGCACCAAGCTCTCAAATTATAAGTGTTCCTGCACCCATAACGTCTTTACATTGAGGCATATTGTATATCACAAGCTATCTCTTAATTTTTTTATTTAACTTAAAAATGATTTAAGTTTTGTCTAACTGAAAAAATCTCTCTCTAATTATGCTTTCCGCAATCAGACAGGGATGTGTGACAGCAGTTGACAATATTATTTCGTTCTGGAAGAGCATTGCCTGAGATGTTTGAAAACCCTTTTCTCTAGGTTCTCTTGCTGTCTGTCTCTTTTAAACAAAGTGTCCCACTGTTGGCAATCTCCCCGCCTGACATTCAGCTTTGAAAGCTGTAGTGACTGAATGGGAAATCTATAACCCTGTAAAAATTCTATTCACACAGGATTCACTCTCTATTACAATCACTTTCAGTAATCAATTCTAGCTCTTCCTGAAGTTCCTGGGCTGGTGCCATTAATCAGTGTACCCTGTTTGGTATGGGAAAGGCTTCTATTTTAGCCTGCAATGTCTTTACCATGTGCTTCGGTCACGCACCTGTGCTATGCCTCGTAAAAATTGATTTCTGGCCTGCTGGTGTTGTGATTTGTCTTTTAAAAATAACATTTTATATGTGCAGGAAATGCCCCAACATTCTGGCACAAGACCAAAATGTAAATCTGGGCTTTTAGGAAGCTACTTTTTCATTAATGAGTTCTGCTTCTGGCATCCAATGAGTTACAGCTAAAGAGGAGCTATTTACCACAATGCTTCATTTATCTCTAGGTGCAGATTGCCTGATGGGGGTCTATCTGTTTTTTGTGGGGGTCTTTGATGTGAAGTTCCGTGGCGAGTACAACAAGAACGCTAAGCTGTGGATGGAGAGCCGGGAGTGTCGTACTATTGGCTTCCTGGCTATGCTGTCCTCTGAGGTTTCCGTCATGCTGCTCACGTATTTGACCATGGAGAAATTCCTAGTCATTGTTTTCCCTTTTAGCCACCTGCGACCAAGCAAGTGCCAAACATTTGCTGTCTTGACCTCTATATGGCTGCTGGGTATCTCTATAGCGGCAGTGCCTCTGCTTAATGAGGACATGTTTGGGAATTATTATGGACACAATGGAGTGTGTTTCCCCCTTCACTCGGAGCGTCTGGAAAAGCCCATTGCAAAGGGATATTCCACTGGAATTTTTCTTGGTGAGTTCTGGCTATGGTGAAAAATATTTGATTTAGTTATGAAGATTAAAGGAGTCATAGCTTTCCTTGCTCTTTTGAAATAAAAAGAGTTACTCCAATCTGATACTCTGATACTCCAATCCCCTTCCCAGATAATTTATTGAAAATAAGCTACAAAAATAACTCTTTCTGGCTTGATTTCACATTAACACATGACCACCCACATTTATTGGTCAGATTTAACTATATAACTATCGATGTTAATATTGTGAATGTTTTTGTGGAAACTGTAATACTTTATCAGGATTCTTTGATGAATATAAAGTTCTAAATAACAGCATTTATTTGAAATAGAAATATTTTGTAACAAAATATTCTGAAGAATATCTGTCTTGTATTTGCACCATATTCTGTTAACTGCTGCTGATGGCACTTGTTTATTAATGAGACAAACCATGCTGAATTGATGAAAGCTATTTTCCTGTGCATTGAACAGTATGCTCAGTGGTACACTTAAAGGGATAGATCACAAATAAAAAATCTGTCATCATTTATTCACCTTCAAGTTGTTCTAAACATGAATGAGTTTCTTTTTTCTGTTGAACACAAAAGATTTTGAAAAATGCTGGTAACCAAAGATGTTCTGGTCCCCATTGACTGCCATAGATAAGATGTTTGATTAAATTTTTTCAAAATATCTTCTTTTATGTTGAACAGAACAAAGAAACTCATAAAAAACTTGAGTTGATGATGACAGAATTTTCATTTTTTGAGCGAACTATCACTTTAAGACCTCTAAGTCACAGTATAGAGATGGCCTTGACCTGTTTTCATTGTGCTTTGTGCTGTTGTTCAATCAGAGTTTTATGTTTATACTTGTAGGACTTAACCTGGTGGCCTTCCTCATCATTGTTATCTCCTACTCCAGCATGTTTTACTCCATCTATAAAACTGGAATTAAAGCCACAGAGCTACGTGGACGGCTGCACAGGGATGTGGCCATGGCACATCGCTTTTTCTTCATTGTGTTCTCTGACGCCCTCTGCTGGATTCCCATTTTCCTGGTCAAAATCCTCTCCCTGCTGGAAGTTGAGATACCAGGTTAGTTGGGTAAGGACTAGAAGGGATACAGCTATGGCCACTGGGCAAGCGCACATCATTGCTTCATTTAATTACTGTATTTGCATTATTGTAATGGTAGGTTTAGGGCTGCGGTAGGTGTAGACAGTAATAAAACACAATCTGATAAGTAGCAAATTAATTTATTGTTCTTTTATTGTGAGATTTTGCCTCACTTCTGGCCGTGCTATATCCCTTCTAGCCACAACCAATTAGTTGGTCCTTAAAAAAATTAAATGAAGAAAAAAAGGTGTGTATATATGTATATATACTGATTCTTGAGATAAGGGACAAAAAATGTCATACATACAAAAGTCCTCTTTATGTTAAAAATAAAGACATTCATCAAAATGAAAATACTTAAAAAGTTGCATTTAAAGGAAATCTGGATACCCGGGACATTCATTGCTTTTATTTTTAAATAATTTTGTTAGTATTATTTTATGCTCTATACTTGGAAAATATGTGTAATTTAGCCTGTCCTCAGCATGAGGTCACAATGTAAAACTGCTAAACAAAGTTTTCAAAAATGCAACAAATTCAAAAATATTCGTTTATTGAAACGCAGAGATCTGTAATATCTCAAACAATGCAAAATGTATATATTTACAATACAATGTTTTTCATAACAATTAAAATGTACACTGACAAAATTGAATTTTTGATATATTTATTAAGGCGGCTACAACTGAAGGGGGGAAAATTGCTTCACTGTACAACATGTGGTTAAGGTGGAAAAATATTCAGCTTTGTTAACTCCATGAGGTTTTGTCTGTTTTTTTTTTGTTTTGTTTTTTGTTGCATATGAGGAATCAATGTTGATTCATGATTTTATTTACATATATTTGGCCTGATTTACATGCCTTATATACATAACATCTTGTACATCTACTATCAACATAAAATTGTGAATAAAAAAGTCATGATTCTTATTTATATATTTTATGGAATATTGCAGTTCTTATTATAATTAAGTAATGTGTACACATCTTTGTACACATTCTCATTTTCAGAAAAAAACTGTTCCCTTACATGGTTCATTAGCTGAGACCTTAGTCTACAAATATACCAGTTTATAATTAATGCATTATTAATAATAAAAACTAACTTCTAAAACATGTTTTGTCCCTAATCTCAAGAATCAGTATATATTATAGAAAAGGTATACAAGCAAAATGCATTCATACATATTAATGAGTAATTTACCACTTTGAATAGATTTTACTCCATTTTGAGATAAAACTACATGAAAGACTTCATAAACAAACATATAATGCACTCTAATGTATATTTTACTAAAGGAAAAAGTCTCTTATCTTTCATGTCTCTCAGGAACAGTCACGTCCTGGGTGGTGATCTTCATCCTTCCCATCAACAGTGCTTTGAATCCCATCCTGTACACACTGACCACCAGTTTCTTCAGAGAGCAGGTGGAACTTTTATGGTGCCATTCGCAGAGAGAGCCAAGACTCAAACAGGACCGCAAGAGCATCACCAGCTCAGTTATTTACACGGACCCCTCGAGGTCTTCTTACTACCACCACAGCTACAACCCACAGACATCTATCTTAGTCACAGATGCCAGTTATAGATGAAGATATACTAAATTATGGACATTCCATTTGTCTGTAGTGGATCTACAGTTTTCAGAGTGCAGGAGCACTTAAAGACGATGTCCTGGTAGAGCCTCTTTGTTGGTGATCAGACATAATCACAGAATCATGGACTGACTGTAATCAGATGCCATAATAAAGGCCTACATTAGATCATATATCTACAGATGTTATGGTTGGAAAATAATGATAAAAAAGTGCAAGATATCCGGACACTGTTCTTGCAGTACATCATAAAAGGTTTTAAAAATGGCTGAATCTGTTATAACCTTGCTAGTCAATACGTTTTCAGACCATAACCTGACCATTTTTTTTGTGAGATGTACTTTGACAGAGGTTTGGTTGACTTTTAAACTGTGCAACAGCCAACAGTGGGCATATAGTTTTATTTTGCATATGTAAATGATGTACAGTTTTATTATTTATTTCCTTCTCTTTTTTTAAGTAAAGAAGAAGAAAAGCCATACTTACCATACTTGGCCTTCACATGAGTTCACTTCAGTTTACTTTTGTAGTGTATTTGTGTATTAAGTGTCAAAAAATCCCAACAATTTTGTTGTTTTTCTGAAAGTGGATGTCAAACTTATAACATGTACACTGCCTTCCCCCCCCCAAAAGTTTAGTCAAATGCTTAAGAGTCTATGATTGGATCATTATTGCAGTGATTATTATGTTTTTAGCATGTTATACACACCTCTGAGTCCAGACCTTAAATTCATTGAAAGGTTTAAATGCATTGAAAATAACATCACAACATTTAATTCCATCAAGAGGTGCATCATTTTTGGGTCAAGATCGTGTACTGACAATGCAAGAGTCGAGCACTCTGTGAAGTCTACTCCAGCACATCCCAAAGATTTCATGATCCCTCCCAACCATTCTTTCAAAATTTGAGCCTGATTAATCTTTGTCATCCTGGAATATGGCCATGATATATCCTGCATGGCTGTTTAAGAAATGAAAAGCTACACACTCCATCAATTAAAATTAGAAAAACTGTTGCCAAACATATAACAAGCTAAAACATAATAATCACTGCAGTAATGATCCTATCATAGACTCTTAAGCATTTGCCTATTTAAATCCAAACAGCGACTTTATTTATTTATTTATTTTTGGCCGGGCAGTATGTATGTATGTATGTACAGTATCTCACAGAAGTGAGTACACCCCTTACATTTTTGTAAATATTTTATTATATCTTTTCATGTGACAACACTGAAGAAATGACACTTTGCTACAATGTAAATTAGTGAGTGTACATATTGTATAACAGTGCAAATTTGCTGTTCCCTCAAAATAACTCAACACACAGCCATTAATGTCTAAACCGCTGGCCACAAAAGTGAGTACACCCCTATGTGAAAATGTCAATATTTTGTGTGGCCACCATTATTTTCCAGCACTGCCTTAACCCTCTTGGGCATGGAGTTCACCAGAGCTTCACAGGTTGCCACTGGAGTCCTCTTTCACTCCTCCATGACTACATCATGGAGCTGGTGGATGTTAGAGACCTTGCGCTCCTCCACCTTCCATTTGAGGATGCCCCACAGATGCTCAATAGGGTTTAGGTCTGGAGACATGCTTGGCCAGTCCATCACCTTTACCCTCAGCTTCTTTAGCAAGGCAGTGGTCGTCTTAGAGGTGTGTTTGGGGTTGTTATCATGTTGGAATACTGCCCTGTGGCACAGTCTCTGAAGGGAGGGGATCAAGCTCTGCTCATTCATGGTTCCCTCAGTGAACTGTAGCTCCCCAGTGCCGGCAGCACTCATGCAGCCCAGACCATGACTCTCCCACCACCATGCTTGACTGTAGGCAAGACACACAGGTCTCATCAGACCACAGGACATGGTTCCAGTAATCCATGTCCTTTGTCTGCTTGTCTTCAGCAAACTGTTTGCAGGCTTTCTTGTGCATCATCTTTAGAAGAGGCTTCCTTCTAGGACGAGCCATGCAGACCATTTTGATGCAGTGTGAGGTGTATGGTCTGAGCACTGACAGGCTGACCCCCCACCCTTTCAACCTCTGGAGCAATGCTGGCAGCACTCATACATCTATTTCCAAAACACAACCTCTAGATATGACGTTGAGCACATGCACTCAACTTCTTTGGTCGACCATGGCGAGGCCTGTTCTAAGTGGAACTTGTCCTGTTAAACCGCTGTGTGGTCTTGGCCACCGTGCTGCAGCTCAGTTTCAGGGTCTTGGCAATCTTCTTATAGCCTACGCCATCTTTATGTAGAGCAACAATTGTTTTTTTTTTCAGATCCTCAGAGAGTTCTTTGCCATGAGGTGCCATGTTGAACTTCCAGTGACCAGTGTGAGAAAGTGAGAGTGATAACACCAAATTTAACACACCTGCTCCCCATTCACACCTGAGACCATGTAACACTAACGCGTCACATGACACCGAGGAGAGAAAATGGCTAATTGGGCCCAATTTGGACATTTTTACTTAGGGATGTACTCACTTTTGTGGCCAGCGGTTTAGCCATTAAAGGGTTAGTTCACCCAAAAATGAAAATTCTGTCATTTATTACTTACCCTCATGCCGTTCCACACCCGTAAGACCTTCGTTAATCTTCGGAACACAAATTAAGATATTTTAGTTGAAATCCGATGGCTCCGTGAGGCCTGCATAGGGAGCAATGACATTTCCTAGGTACTAAAAACACATCTAAATCAGTTCATGTGAGTACATTGGTTCAATATTAATATTATAAAGCGACGAGAATATTTTTGGTGCGCCAAAAAAAAAAAAAGACTTATAAAGTGATGGCTGATTTCAAAACAATGCTTCAGGAAGCATCAGAGCACAATGAATCAGTGTATCGAATCTGCTGTTCAGAGCATAAAAGTAACGTGATTTCAGCTGTTGGCAGTTTGACATGCGATCTGAATCATGATTCGACACACTGATTCAAAATGCTACGAAGCTTCATGAAGCAGTGTTTTGAAATCGGCCATCTCTATAGAAGTCGTTATTTTGTTTTTTTGGCACACCAAAAGTATTCTTCGTTGCTTTATAATATTAATATTGAACCACTGTACTCACATGAACTGATTTAAATATGTTTTTAGTACATTAATGGATCTTGAGAGAGGAAGTGTCATTTCTGGCTATGCAGGCCTCACGGAGCCATAGGATTTCAACTAAAATATCTTAATTTGTGTTCCGAAGATCAATGAAGTTCTTACAGGTGTAGAACAGCACGAGGGTGAGTAATAAATGACAGAATTACAGACTTTTTTATTCACAGAATGAACTAACCCTTTAATGGCTGTGTGTTGAGTTATTTTGAGGGGACACCAAATTTACACTGTTATACAAGCTGTACACTCACTACTTTACATTGTAGCAAAGTGTCATTTCGTGTTGTCACATGAAAAGATATAATAAAATATTTACAAAAATGTGAGGGGTGTACCCACTTCTGTGAGATACTGTATCTATCTATCTATCTATCTATCTATCTATCTATCTATCTATCTAGTGAACATAAACTTGTTAATCTTGTTTTACTTGCAATAGCAAATTTGTAAATGGAGCTACCTACATCCTACTTTCATTGAATCATGACATTCATCATAGCAGTTTTACCAGCCATAATAAAGACTGCATTAATCACAGTGATGAGTACCTATTAAAAAAAAAGTCAGTCAACTCACCGATCTTGGCCACGCCCCCGGAAGCTATTCACAATTACAGGTAATCTGTTTGAATGGAGAAAAACCGAAATCTCTCCGTTTGTCATGTTACATACAATAGATATATATTCCTATAAAAATATTTTGTATAATGACCGCTAAGTTAACAGCTGTTTATGGCCCCATATCTTTCATTTTTTTCGTTTTTCGTCTCGACTTTTTCAAACCGACCAGAGGTAGAACGGTTAATTGCCGCCACCTTGTGACTCAAAACGGTTTCTACGACTACCAACTTCAGGAAGAGGATTTTATGACTTTATATTTGTCAGTCAGCATAAAACTTTTGATAAATGGATTCTCCAGTTTAATCAAGAAAACGGACACAACGCTCAAGAGAACAAGGAACCGGTAAAAGACACTAAAAATGTGGATTAGAATTCAAAATAGATGAAGAGATGTCAAATTGTAATAAATATGTTACCAGCTGTTACTTTTTTTAATGACATACGATAATAATATTAAATATTAAAAAATAGTGTTTGTCTTATACATTGTGATAAACTATTTTAGAGAAATAGCTAAAAGTATGATGATAAAGAAATATTTATGTCCATGTTTTTGTTTAAGTAGCCGTATAAGCTGGATAATGTATTTTAGCCGGTCATTATATCATGAATGACTGACTGGACATGATTAATATATTATTTAACACAAAAACGTGTAACTATATCGTTTTGGCGTGATTTATGATGTTTGTGAAGTAAAGATACACTGACTGACAAACAGCTCGTTTTGGGGGCTATCGGTGGTGGGAGGGGCTTAAATAAAGGGAGGTGCTTACGACTTCTCGCTACTTGTTTGATTGACAGTCGTAACGAGGCAGAGGCTCCGCATACCTCGAGGCAAGTGCGAGAATTCACCGCAGCCGCAGCAACTTTAGGATGGAGCAGCAGTAGTCGAGAGTAAAGTCGTCTCCTCACAGGTACGTCTATTCGCTTACATTGGCGCCTGACATTTGGAGCGGTTTATCTGTCACCTTTGTAAATCCACACTTTGTATAAAATATTCAACATTTAAACCCTATCCTTCACATTTCCTGAGCTACATTTCCTTGAAATTGTTCTGTGTTTGCATGAGGGCTTATAACAGAAGTTTACTATGTTCGTGGGAAATGATGCGTGATGAGGTTTGCAACATGTTGCGCATGTGTTTATTTTTAGATAAACTGGGGCGCATCAAACACCGACGTCTTTCCATTTATCAGGCCATTATTTCATACTTCTGAGATAAAATGCAACTATTAACATTTTATCTGCTATAAAAGTTTGCATACTATCATTGACCAATACATTAGGTTTCTATGACTACAGCTGTCCAACCAAAGAAATGTATTGAATTACTCTTTTTAGGGAATAGATAAGAATGAAAAATATAGACAGACTTTGATGGTTTTTGATACATACACTTATTCCTGTTAAATAATGTATGCAGGCATTCGTTTATGTAAAAGAGCTCATGCTGTTATAGGGACTGCCAAACATTATTATGTAAAAGCTAACATGTATAAGGTCCCATTAGGTAACATTAGTCAATGTACTAATACATTATTACAATCAAAAGTTGTATCTGTTAATATTATTTAATAGAGCTGAACTAACTAAACAATACATTTTGTTACAATATTTATTAAGCTTAACTAATTAAGTAACATTTGTTAATAAAAATACAACTGTTAGTTTATGTTAGCTCAGGTTCATTAAATAGGCTACTATTAACTATTTAACACTTCATTTTAATATTGTATTAGTAATTTGTAAAGTGCATTACTAATACATTTTAGGTATCCTGGCAAGTTTGCATGTAGCTGCTTGTGGAACTGCAAAGTTATATAATATATGCAACCGTTCTGTATGTAGGCGTGCTTTTATGTAAATGAACCCATGCTGCTGGAGGGACTGCCAAACCTTATTATATAACAGTTAAACATTTTTTGTATTAAATATGTTAAATATATTAAGTGCAACTGACTGTGATTTTTGCTGATAATTATAACAGTTCATGTTGTTTTAGAATAGCAAATAGAATAGCAAATCTGTCTGAGACAAATGGAGTTGACCTTTTTGATTTGTTGTAATTCACTTTCTTTAGCTGTCATTCCAGAGTTTATGGAATCATTCTGACAAGAACATTCCCAGAAATCTCTTTGGAGAACATCCTACAGAAGCTTGTTTCTCAGGCAACTGTGCTGGTTTTAGTGCGCTACTATAAATATGCGAGTAGGTGGGCAGGAAGCTTTATGATCTGTCATCGTTTACATAGTCATGTTCCTTCTCTATTTTTTTTTTTTTCTGTTCTTTGCGTTCATCCGCCAACACATATGTGCTTCATCTAAAGGCACATGCAAACATTGTCTAATTAGCCTGAAACCTATTCACTTGCAGTTCAATTATGACTTGGCATGAACTTTGCCATTTAGACAATGGCCGAGGACAATCAAACACCAACGTCTTCATGTGTCACTTGAGACTGAGGGCATCTTTTGTGAGTGTCAAACGCTTGATTGTTGAACCTGAGCCAACGGCTGATTTCCTTTTCCCATCTTGAAGGCTGAACAATGAGCGTTTGTGTACGTATCGATGCTGGGAACAAAAAAAGAACAGAATCACCTGGTTGTAACCAGATATGAGCAGCGTACCGGTGTCAGTGGCACAGGTTCTCTGCGATGCCATAGGGTGATGAGATGTAAGCTCCGCCCATTAGCAGATTCTGATCTGTCTGATTGGATGTAAGACATTAGCTGCGTGCCTGTTTTGCTAACAGACGGGCAGTTAGAAGGACAGGTGCAGGGTGAGGACCCAGATGCCCTGAAAGACCCCATTATCAGTGGAGCGGAAAGAACCGGTACTTACATGCAGCAAACTTCAGCCTCAACCCTGAGAATGCTGCATTCATTGGCACCTTAGCTTCATTTTTCTTGCTATGTGAATTATTTATAATAAATTAATATTTATTATTGCATTATACATTTATTTAAACAATAAGTGTATTTAAATATTATTTTTATTTAAATGAATAATTATTATTGTCAAATCAAGTCACCTTTATTTTTATAGCGCTTTATACAATGCAGATCATTTCAAAGCAGCTTTACAGTCATCAAGAGAAAAAAATAATGATTCAGTGATACAAACAGAGTTCAATTTGGCTGTAAAACAGCTCTAAAAAGGAGAAAAGTGTCAGTGTTCAGCTGAAGTCAGTTTAGTGTTGATTCAGTTCCGTTGTAAAGGTCATTAATTATTAAAATAGTTCATTTAATCTATAAAGCAGCTCTGTAGAAAACAGCAATGTCATGGTCCAGCTCAGGTAATTTCTCATTAAATAGTGCACTGTCAGTGCCGTCAAATTAATAATATTGTTGAGTATTAAGTGTCCCCAACTAAGCAAGATGGTAGCAAGGAACCTAAACTCCATTAGAGACAGAATGGAGAAAAAAAACTTATTTTTGGAGAGTTTATTTAACAAACCCCGATCCCTAATTAGTATTAAAGTCATTCAGCTTGTTAAGAAGAGGAGTTGCTATTCCTTTTTAAGTGATTTAAGTGATAAGAATCAGAGTAGGGACTTTTTTGTATAGACTTTTTTGACTTGAACCCCAAAAAAAAAAACTAGCAACAACCCAGAACAGCCTAGAAGCCAGCCTTGTTATTGTAAATCAAAACTAAAACTATAAAAAAAAAAATCATTTTCGTTAATTGAAATAAATATAAAATAAAATATAAATGGGTCAATCACGTGACGGGTCATTTTTTTGTCCAAAGGCCTTAATAATAATTAAAAACAAAGATATGACATCCAAAGTATGCAAGGTAGTACAACTAGATCTCTTTTATTGAATCTAAACAGTTTTAATTATATTTTGCTTCATATAAAGGTATTTTAAAGATTTTGAAGTGTCAAAAGATCATTCGGTTTAACCGTCCAAAGGCCAATACAGCCATTTCATTAGTGATTAAAATATCTTAAAATGTAATAAATGTATATATTTTTTTATTCTGGCATTATTTTATAATATCATATATCAACATAGTGCAAAATTTTATTAAAATTATGTATAGAAGTCGTTGCTTTGTTATGAGAAATAATGAATTTCATTGATGTCATTTGGAGTAACCAATGTAAAGGGACCATTTTGGATCAAGTCATACGGTCAATATATCATGTGACAGGATGTGACATGATTCAGACATCTGCAAAGAACCACATGATCATGAAGCAAAGTAACTAGCTCTCTCTTTGAAAAAATTCATGTTTTCACTTGCTCATATGCATGTCCGAAACATCAGGTCATTCGGTACAACCGCTATAAAACATGAAAAATGTTGTAATATTTCAAAAACTTGTAGAAAATATAAAATGTTTTATTGTCCTTTTGCTAGCTAGCTAGATACCTGTTAGAATTGTTTGAAAATATCGTCATTTGGTATAACCAAAAGTGTCATTCGGTAAAACCAAAATTTGTAAAAATGACAAAAGCAGTGTTAATTGATTATAAAAATCACACAATCTCATTGTTAACACTTAATAAAACTTCAAAACTATTTATATCTCCATTTTTTTACACTAATAAAAACCTTATTTGTCAATGACCCAAATATTCAATGAAAAATATAATATAATAATTATATCAGATAAAAGTTAACCAAATTACTAAAATTGAAGCACTAAAACTGAAATAAAAAAGAATTAAAGCTAAATAGAAATCACAAAAGCACACAAAAAATATTAAAAATTAAAATGACAACTGAAAGTATAGCAATATAAGCTAATTGAAAATATTCATAAATACTATTATAAAATATTTCATATAAAAAACTACTAAAATAATACTGATAGAAACTACAAAGCAATGTGCTAAAAATCAGTCAGAACACGTTAGTATCCACATAGCAATGCATAAAATCAAGTAAAGAACATCTTTTTCAGAAGCGTTAATATTTGCTCTGCAAAGCATTAGGGCTACTAGTCATTAGGCTAATTCTCATCCTTTTAATGAATCATTAATCCCAGTATGAACTCCTAAAATATCTACATGACATCCTAAATCACCCATGTTCTCAAGGCAAGGTTTCTAAGTGTAAGTTGCGGGTTAAATGCTTGATGTTTGGGTTTGTGTGTTGCGATGGGGAGCAGTTAGATGTCTCTCGATGTGGTTGGAGTCTCAGAGATCCAGATGGCAGCTGAAGCACTTAGACGGATGTACATGAGATCAGGTTGAAAGAGCTCTTTTGATGAGTCACATGATATGTTCTCACCATCTCCAGGCATTAAACTATTGGCTGGGACAATGCACTATTTTCCCCTTTTTACCATTTCCCCTTGAAGGCTTTTTTGATGTCGCTTTTCTCAGAAATCATTCGAGGAATTGATCATCTAGAGGTTGTGTTGAACTACAGCATTTTAAACTCACTATGCACATATTCTCCAAAGTGGTTGCCCTGATGCAAATGATTGAGAAATAACGAGTTAAGTGGGTCAACAGAGACAAAGTACACACTGATCCAGATGAGTGTGTCGGGTCGATTATTTGCAGTGCGGCAGATGTTTGTTGCTGTTGCTTACATTTGCTCCTTGTTTTCTCTAGAATTTACAGAAGGCTCATCAGAGTACAATTAACTTTAAATGAGTTTATTCTAATAATAGGCGTTCATCAATTATTCACCAGGCCCTTCTCTGCGTATGCAAATTCAGATGTCCCTTGCCATGGCAACAGCTTGCTGAATTCTCCCAGTGCCCGGAGGTGTTGGCTCTCTTCGCCAAACTCTCGCCTACTTCTCTCAGCCCACAGAGACCTGCTCTGCATTTCAGGAGCTTATGAAACAGCTTTTGACAATAAACAGAGTCTGTCTTTGAAAGCATGTTCTGTGATCAATGAATTTATCACAGGCGTGACATTATCTTCTTTAGTTTTTGATATGATATAGGCTACTCCATTTGTTGGCCTATGTTATCAGCTACGTCTGTGTCCTTTCTTATGGATTTTAATGGTATTCTTTGAACATGCACATTTGTGGCAAGTTGTGACAGTCCTGCATATGCTTGTTTATACTTTTAACTCTAGAGGGCGCAGTTGTCCCATTTTTGCTTCTAGATTTCACAATAGACCTTTCTAATTATTAATGCAACTTGTGTTAAATTCACTTTGACATTATTTGCATCAAGTCTGAAATTAAAACATTAGTTTTGAATTTAAAATTTGCCAAAAAAAAAAAAAAAAAAATCAAATCAAAACCAAAACTGCTTTGTTCTTTTAAACAAAGCATGTACACCACTTTTAAAAAGTTTTGGGTTAGTTTAAAAAAAAAAAGAATTTAATGCTTTTAATAAGCAAGGAGGCATTAGATTGTTCAAAAGTGACAGTAAATGCATTTATAATGTCATAAACAATTTCTATTTCAAATAAATGTTGTTGTTTTGAACTTTGAAAACTTTGAAAACTTTTGAAACTTTGAAAATACTAAACCCAAACATTTGAACAGTAGTGTAAATTTGATATAGCTTCATGCAAAATTGTATATCATAAAAAAAAAAAAAAAAAAAAATAGCATACCGAAAGGCCTTTTGGATTTATCCCGAAAAGTATTTATCCGTGAAGTACACTATGTTCTCAAATTTGCTTTACTTCTCACCAAAAACTCCAGCAATCCTTTCAAATAGCTGTAATTGGATTACTTAAGTGATATTGTGTGGTTACATTCCTCTTAATTTAATTGTGGTTTTCAATTATGTACACAAGCAGAACTTTTCCCCTATTTTATTCGCTTTAAATTTGAATAGTACAAATGTATTACACAACATTACAGGGTGTGACTAACCCAGATCATGCAGGGGAAAAACACTAATTGTATTTATCTTGTGGCATACAGTATATCTATTCTTCAGTGTACTAGCTGGCTAAACAGAGTTACTTTTAAAACAGAAAACGCCTATGAGTGCACACAAAGTGGGTTTGTATTTCTCATGTATGGTAACAGTGGAAAAATCCATTCACGTAGGTGTGGGCCATTTCTGGTGCTATTTCTAAGCACAACTGAGAGTCCGAAGGTAAGAGTTTTTTTTTTTTTTTTTTTTTTTTTTACTGGGATTTCTTATTTAGTCTATGAGGGTTTACACCCATGATGCAACAATTCCCATTACATAGTCTGTGTTGAGTTTTTCTCTTAGTGACTTAATAAGGACAATCAACATCTGAGCTTTCAAATGCAAATAACAGGCACAAGTGATTCCTCCATCCCAGCGGAGTTTGGGGATGCCTCTCCAAAACATGAGACGTGCAAGGATCTGCATAATCTTTGGGGAATCCCACCCTCTGGACTATCACAGGATGAGGACTAATTACACAGAATGGCGGAAATGGCTTGTTTGTGATAACTACTCAAAGATGGAGAGCTGCCCACTGCAGCATTTCCTGTGTCTCTTTCTTTTTCCCCGTCTTACTTTTCCTTTCGTATTCTGTCACTGGGCGGCACAGTAATCCTACACCTGCCTGTTCTCATACGTCGTACTGTAACTGGCTGAACTGCTTTGACAAGTGTGAGGGGGTTAAAACACATTTGCAGCGGAGAGCCGGGTTCCTATCTGGCTGCATCTCTCCACACCACACACACACCCATGAACACACTGGTATAAGAAACAGCCCAGGATCAAGACTCAAGCTTCTGTGAGAAGGAATAGACGAGAGAAAGAGCAACAGAAGGAGAGCAAACAAACTGAAAATCACAAGTTCAATGGTACCGGTGTGGAAAGCCTGACGTGCAGCGGGCAGCTCGCCAACTGGAGATGTCGATCGGCGAGCTTGGCTGCAAGGAGCTGCCGGTGCATCAAGAGAATGATGGGATTGAAGTTGTGAGCATGGCCAGCTTACCTGAAGACCTGATGCTGAGCGGCGACTTTCGCGGGAAGTTCAAGAAGATCCGGTGCAGGAAAAGGCCCACCATTCTGGCATGTAGGTGCTGATTGGTGTTTATTTATTGTCACTGTCTGCTATAAAATAAGAGATTGGAGTAAAATTTAGAGGCTGCTTTGCTTGGGTGGTCAGAAGACTATTTCATAAGTCTTTCTGTCAACCATGTGTGAAATTCCTCAATGTCTATAGATATTTATTGGTTACCTCAAGAATCTGGCGTCATGTTTGTTAAAATAGACTGTTTGCTTTCAGATTATTACATTTGTATATGAGCCAACAAAATTTGTGCAGTGAAATCTGCCATAGTGATGTGCTGAAACATGAGGAAATGGATATCAAAGTGGAAACTCCTGGTGTTTTATGGAATTCACTTTTATTCTCAGCTGAATTAAGAACTGAATTGCTGGATGACGGTTACTCTATGGTTTTTTGGATCATTTCACATGATTTGGCATGATTTGACTTACAGTGGGGTCCAAAAGTCTGAAAATCTGGAATTCAAAATCTGGAAATGTACAAAAAGATGAAAGAAAGAAATTCTATTAAATTAGCGTTTAAATGTTTGGGTCAGTAAAATAATGTTACAATTTAAAATAACTATTTTCTATTTGAATATATTTTAAAATGCAATTGATTCTTGTGATGGCAAAGCTGAATTTTGTCACATGATCCTTCAGAAATCATTCTAATATGCTGATTTGATGCCAAAGAAACATTTATTATTATTGTTTTCAATGTTGAAAACGTTTGTGCTGCTTAATATATTTGTGGAAACTCTGACCTTTTTTTCCCAGGATTCTTTAACAAATAGAAAGTTCAGCAACACTTTAGTATGGGGAATAATTCTCGCTTTTGAACTAGTTGCTTATTAGCTTGCATATTACTAGAATATTGGCTGTTTATTAGTACTTATAAAGCACATATTAATACCTTATTCTGCATGACCATATTGTACATCCCTTCTTCTACCCAATACCTAAACTTGAATGCTACAACATCTACCCTACTAACTATTAATAAGCAATAAATTAGGAGTTATTGAGGCAAAAGTCATAGTTAATAGTGAATATGTGTTTACTATACTAAAATGTTACCGAAAGTTCAGTAGAACGGCGTCAACTAAATTCTGAAATTCATGTTAATTTTTTGATTCAACTTTTAACTCGAATTGTTATGATGATCATATCATTTGTAATGGATAAAGTTGTATTAAAATGCTAAATAGAAGCATTTTCCCTAGTGCTATCAGACTTTTTGGATACCACAGTATCTATCCTGCTTGTTTAATGTTTGTTTAATGTGATAAACAGTTGGATGAAAATTACAGGACACACAGAGACTGCTTTGATTGAGGAGAGACACTGAAAATGTTACTTGAGCTCTGTGTGTTAGTCTTTGTGTGCATTTCCTTGAAATAGTCTGAAAAGGAGGATAAGGTAAGAGTGAAAGGGGAGAAAGAGGGGCCAGAGGGTGGAGAGAAAGAGAGAGAAAACCAGCACAGGGAGGAAAAGTAGATAGAAAAAAGAGGAGTGCGGAGCTGGTACTGATATCCACAGTGACGCCTGCATCACTGAGACATGCCTCACATTCCATCACTTCATCAGAGCTTGAAAATGCTTTTAATAGGCTCTTAATGGGACTCAACCTGCCGAACAACCTGCTCATACTCCCATTGAAGGCTTAACGTTAAAAATTTTACAATATTTCAAAGAAAAGACCTTCCAATAGATGCCTGTGATGACAAAATTGATTTTCTTTGTAAGGATATCAATAATTCCAGACATCCCACATACAATCATTTACTAATTTTATTTTACAGCTTGATTCACTTGCGAGCTTGTTTGAGTAATTGGCTTGAGCCATTTTCCAATACGATGCTTTCAAGCTCGTGCCCTTTAGCTTTTTACGTCAAGTTTTTGACATTTCCACCCATCAAGCCCCCATTTGCACTGTGTGGTGTTAATGGTCTGGTTGAAAGGTTGGGAGATAGCCAGGACATTATGTAATAATATATCTGAGAGCCCCTCGCTGTGCCAGCTCCAATCTCATAATGTTACCATGTCCAATCTGTGCAGGTTATGTTACTGGGATAAGTCTATATTCTGAGTTTACATTTGAAATAAATGATTTTTCAACGGCCATATGCCATCATTATTACAACTGTAGCATTTTTTTAAAGATAAACAAAAACGGAAGCAGTGAATCCCCCGTTCCCTGTAGGCAAACTCTAGTTGTGAATTAGTCACTGGAAAAGATGCGGCACTGTTGATATGACTTACTGTCTGGACTGTCTAGGGTATTTGCATATACAAATATAAAAAGGCTGTGCTAAAACTGACTCATCAGCTGTTTTACTCATTAAAAACACATGAAAATTTAAGCTCTTAACATCTTTCTATTACAACACTGTATCTTATTATATCTACAATTGTTTGAATTAGTAGTATTTAAAGGGGTGGTTCACAGTTTTTTTTAGGCTTGATTGTGTTTATAGGGTGCAGTTTAACATGTCTTAATGCTTCGTTTTAAAAAAAAAAAACAACAACGCCATAATCTACACAGCTGTCTCCATTGTCATTTGAATGGACGGTTTGACTTCCTGTTTCTATGATTCCACTCCCTCCAAAGTACGCAATGGGCTCAGATTTGTTAGCTGGCCCAGTGTATTGCGATTCGCTGAAGCATCTAGCACACGTTGTATGGAAACGCCATGCCCCTTACCATTACGGGCAATAGTTGCATGCTTTTGGTGGAAATGTAAATAATGTCATCAATATTGCCGTATCAATTTAATCAGACCCAGATAACAGTAATGAAGAGGGTCAAGCAGAACCTCTGCAAGCACGGCTTTTAAAGGATGTTTCTGAATGGTAAGTATTTCCTTTTGTACTTGTGTCAAAGTGTTTAGATATGCTGTCACTTGTACATGTTACTGCTGTTTGTTAGCCTTCAGTATACAGTTTTATCCTGATTAAAGCTTTACTGTAGCCGAATACATGACTGAGTAGTAGCATTTTTGTAAAGGTATCATTTAATTTATAGCATGAACAACTGTTTGTCTATGAACATAGAAGTTTGTTGGTGTTTGTTGGCATTTGTTGAAGTATGCAATAGAATTTAACTAACTGTTGCTAGCCAGTTAGTTAAATTCTATTTTGCATACTGTTTTATGTTTACATACTGCCAAACCGCGTTGGTTTTTGTTTACATCCTTGATGCAACCAAAAAATAGCAACATAATACATTTAAAAGACATGTACAAACAATAAAACATACTTACAGTTTGGGGCCCATAAACAGCAGCTTCTACTTTTAAAGTGGGAACTGCTTCATCTTTCAGTAATAGCCTTTGTGCAAATCCAGCATTGAACTTGTATATTTTCTGGAAGCTGTCTTCCGCACCGCATCCAGTGTAGACAATATCACTGATTATAATGGGTTCTATTATCTATTGACGCATCACACCGAATGTCCGGTGGACACAACTCTTAAAACCCTGCCCACTTTGTTGCATGTTCCCGTGGGCAGGGTTTATATTAATTGCAGGGTTTATGATGTCACCAACCCGGGAGGAAGCTTGTTGTAGTCCAAACCAGTCGTAATTGTAGGCATTAAACTGCCATAAATTTAAAAGACAATATCTCCATTTGCATTGAACTTTCAGCACTGTAACTTTGTAGATACTGTTTACGTTCAAGCAGCAACATTACACAGTAACTAAAGTTAAAAAAGTGAAATCGCAATGAACCACCCCTTTAAAGGCCCACTTAAGAGTGTTGGAACGTGCAACATTATTCAATGTGTTGACGTAATTTCAACTGAAACAGGAAGACAGGGTGATATTTTGAACAGCCCCGCCCGCCCCGCCCCGCCCCTTTTTTAAATAGTCAATAGTGTTTTGTTTATGTTACAGCTCGCCAGAGCCGTTAGACTCTGTGAAGTGCGATGTGATGTCATGAAAATCCGTTTTAGCGGAAGTGAGAGACTGTAAGTTTTGAATGCTAAAAGCTAATTTTGTCATTGTTTTGGAACACAGCAGCTTATTCGTAACATTAAGGCTAACATATTCATACTAAAAGCTAAAAAAACTTTAATTTTGATTTCAGGGGGACTTTAATTAGACACCTCTGTTGTTAAATTCAGTGGCTTCCACTCAAATTGCTGTTATATTATCTTTTCCAGCAGAACACAAATGGGCAACTCTAAACTGGCCTGATAAATAGAGTGTGAGCATTATGTAATTAAGGGCAAGTTCTTGACATCGGAGGGATAGAGAGGGGCATGATGGGATTATGGTGTGACTCAGGCTCAGGATGTGCAGTGCTTGATAGCATGCAGCAATGTGTAACATCCCAAACTCAATGCAGAATCTGAAATAGTTGTGTTTATGTTTGTATTTTAGACAGGTAGAGTAATTAGTACCATGCTGATATTGTACATCTTCAAAGTGCATTTGTGATAGAGACTTTTGCTTACTTGAAATGTCACAAATCTCGCGAACTTGTTTACCCCTGCATTGATTGCACTGATGTTTGTGCTGCGTTTGACCTTTGCTGAATTCTTGCGAGCTTTGGACTTTGTTTTTTCAGCAAGGACATTAAGAAAATAGCATGTGAAAATGCACTGACTATCTCTTTTCAGTCCTTTTCTTCATACTTGACTGACACTTGTGATGAATGGGGACTTTAGTACTGGTTCAAGCCAAAACCAATACTCAGAGTCAAGGAAGGTCATGGGTGCCACACAAAGAGTAGACAAGGCTTTGGAATAAACAGTGTCCCAATTAGGTATCTCAACTCTTAAAGGGTTAGTTCACCCAAAAATGAAAATAATGTCATTAATTACTCCCCCTCATGTCGTTCTACACCAGTAAGACCTTTGTTCATCTTCGGAACACAAATTAAGATATTTTTGATGAAATTCGATGGCTCAGTGAGGCCGTCATTGCCAGCAATGACATTCCTCTCTCAAGATCCATAAAGGTACCAAAAACATATTTAAATCAGTTCATGTGAGTACAGTGGTTCTACTTTAATATTATAAAGCAACGAGAAGCTTTGCGAATCTTTAGTTTCAAATCAGTGGTTCGGAGCATGTATCAAACTGCCAAAGTCACGTGAACTATTAAAATTTCGAAACACTTATGACGTAACTAAGCCTCGTATACTGAAATCACATGATTTTGGCGCTCTGAACCACTGATTCAAAACAAAAGATTCATAAAGCTCCGAAGCTTCATGAAGCAGTGTTTTGAAATCGCCCATCACTAGATATTGTTGAATAAAGTCAGTATTTTGTTTTTTTGGTACACAAAAAGTATTCTCGTCGCTTCATAACATTAAGAGTGAACCACTGTAGTCACATGAACTAAATGCGTCTTTAGTAGCTTTCTGGGCAATGAAAAAGCAAATGATCTTACTGGCAATGCAGGCCTCACTAAGCCATCGGATTTTATCAAAAATATCTTAATTTGTGTTCTGAAGATGAACGAAGGTCTTACAGGTGTGGAACGACATGAGGTAAGTAATTAATGACTGAATTTTCATTTTTGGGCAAACTAACCCTTTAATGACATGAACTACACCTTTGTGATCTTGAGGGAAACTGACTTCATGCATCCAGAATAGTTGACATAAAAACAAAAAATTCTTGATTATTTACTCACCTGAGGCCATCCAAGATGTCTTTCTTTCCTCAGCGGAAGAGAAATGAAGGTTCGTTTTTGGCTGAAGAAAGAAAGTCATATACATCTTGGATGGTCTTCATTTTTGAGTGAACTATTCCTTTAAAAAATCAGCCTGAGACCAGTTTGTTAGAAGTAAAAATGACGTGAAGCTTTCATCATTTGTTTGTACAATCAGATAGCATGTGGTTTCATATTTTCTAAAGCAGTGACATTCAGACAGTGTTTAAATTTTCCAATAATTTTGAAAAATGGACCAGCTTTAGATATTTTCTTTGATTTTCCTTTTACCCAGTGGCATTTGTAGCTGCTGACTATCACCATTTGGAACACGTGCAGGTACATAAACCACAGTAATAGAAAAAACATTCATGGCTTATCATTTGGGGCTTCTTTTTTGTACGTCAGGACACTGACCCACCAGATGCCCCTTTCATGGCTATTCTCACACACTCAAGCCGAGGAGGACAGTTGGGAGAGTCTCTCTTACTTGGGATGCAAGCAAACAGAGGTTATAATTAACCACGCGGGGATAAGAGGATTTCTCCCTGCTCTCCCTGCACTGCTTGCAGCCTCCGACAGTGGGTTATTTAAAGTGAACCTGCGTAGAGAGAGAGAGAGAGAGAGAGAGAGAGAGGGAGGGTGGGTTAGACACACGTAGAGGAGGAGGGGGAGCTTAGCAGATCTGTGGCGCTCTGTTCTGGCTCAGTCTCTGGCGGCAGCATCTCTGTTTCGCATCACTCTCCCATAGCAGTAGATTCCACCTGCCTGCTCTGGCTGCCTCTGGTGGAAATGTACAGGACCGCAGCATCCTCTGACTGACTTCACTAACTCATCCGCCTGCAGATATGGCCAGCCAGCAGGATTCGGGTTTCTTTCGAGATCAGCATCAAGTCCCTTCTGAAGTCCTGGAGCAGCAGTGAGTATCTTGGCGCTCAGAGCTATGGGATCGCAGCCAGGGCTGCCGGGATGGATCCAGATTTAGCTGGCATGTGTTGCTCTGGTGCACGTGCTCTGGTGTTGTTGTCCTCTGTTGTTTATTTGGTATGCTGGGGATCAGCATAATATGGATTTTATTGTGTGCATTGCTATCTCTGTTTTACTTTTAAAGGATAGGTCATGCAAAACTAAAAATTCGGTCATTTATTTGCCCTCATGTTGTTCCAAACTTTCTGTATGAATTAATTTCTTCCGTGGAACAAAAAAGAAGATATTTTGAAGAATGTTGGCATCCAAAACACCGCATTGACTTTTATTGTATGGACAAAAAGTTTAGAGACATTTTTCAAAAATATCTTTTTTGTGTGTGTTTTATAGAAGAAAGAAAGATATACAGGTTTGGAATGACACAAGGTTGAATTTTCATTTTAGCTGACATTTTTTTTGTCTGTATTGCTTTGTAATCCCTGTCCTGGTGTTCTGGTACACAGTATGCTCCCAAGAGCAGTGTACATCAGGTGCCTGTTCTCACCAGCCTAACCGACCAATCAGCTGTGAGGGATGGTCAACCCTCAGCCAATCAGCTTACAGCAGGAGTGGCAGTGAGAATTCTGTGCTGTTTTGTGATAACCTAGAAGGGTCTCCTTTAGAAATCAGTGCATATTTACTTTTAGTAGCTTAAACATACCTTTTGGTGTGTAAACAATATAAAGTATTTGTTTAAAAAAGAAAATGTATATGTTAATTTCTGTAAAATTTATTTCTGTGATAATAAGGTTCATTAGTTAAACATCAATGTATTAACTAACATGAACTGACCACAAACAATACATTTGATACTGTATTTACTAATCTTTGTTAATGTTAGTTAATGAAAATACAGTTGTTCATTGATTGTTCATGTTAGTTCACAGTGCATTAACTAATGTTAACAAGATTTTAATAACGTATTAGTAAATGCTGATCAAAGATTAATAAATGCTGTATAAATGCAGTTCATTATTAGTTCATGTTAACTAATGTAGTTAACTAATGTTAACTAATGAACTATATTATTAACTATATTGTAAAGTGTTACCATTTCTGTGAAACTATGTATTGTGAAAAGCGCTATACAAATCAAATTTACTTGACTTAATAAATAAAAAAAGTTCCAAACCAAAAAGTATATTTTAAGCTATTAAAATTAAATATACTTTATATATATATATATATATATATATATATATATAGGTTATATTTTCTCATATATTGTGAGTAGTTTAATATGTTGTTTTTACAGACATTTTTTGTAATTTAGAAGCAAATATATTTTCTGCTAATTATGAAACTTATTTTCAAGTCCTGAGTGATATCAAACATTAATAAAAATAATAATTTTTTAAATATTTCAGTCTGGCAATTTAATCCTTAGTTTTTAGTCCAAATCATAATCTCTCTCTCTCTCTGCCTCAGAGTAAATGGATGAAACGTTCTTATCACTAAATCAAATGTGCTTTGCACAGAGTACCAAATATATTTTTAGCACTGGCTCAGAGGTTTAGAGCTGCGAGTGTCCTTAGGCCTAATAGGCTAAATCCAGGAAAAATGTCCTTGTTATTTAGCTGTCATAATCAACACATCTCAAATATCTGCGAACATATCTCATCTTTCAGTTTTTCTGCTTGTAATCCTGACCTATCTACATGACACAGGGATATGCAACTCTCTTCAAATGGTACAGTGTGTTCGGGCAGTTACACAACCTGATCCTATTACTCCGGGTTATAGTATACTTTAGGTGTGGATGCCCATGGGCGTCTGATGTGACCTCTGGATGTCATTTTTTGCCTTCTATTCTTTGAAGGGCTTTAGTTTAGTAACACTTTACAAAAAGGTCTAATTTGTTAACATTAGTTAACTAACATGAACTAACAATGAGGAATATCTTCTTCAACATTATTAACCTTTGTTAATGTTAATGAAAATGCTCATATTCATGTTTTGTTCACAGTACATAAGGAATGTCAACAGATAAAAAAAATTAAATCTTAAAAATGTATTAGTAAATGGTGGTATTGTTATTTCATGTTAACTAATGTAGTTAACAAATGAAACCTTATTGTAAAGTGTTAGCCTTATTCTGCATGTTTAAAAAGTACTTTTTGTCATTGCTAATGTCTTCAGTATCTTGTTTAAGGCACCAAGTGTCAGGATGTCCCTGGATTTTGGTGGGAAAATATCGATAGAGTTTGTGATTGAGTTTCAGCTGCACTTCTCGCTGAGAACTTAGATTTTTCTCTGTTTGTTGATGAAAGTAACCAGTGGGATATGAGTGGGCTTTGCATGCTAACAGCCTGATAACCATCTGAAAATGGATGAGGCTTTATAGGTCCCATTTACAGTTATGTCAGTTGTCCCCAGGGGCCTTTTGTACACAGTTGGGGTCTATGAATGTAAAAAGCTCACATTATTTACATCAGAGGGGGATTTTGTTAGATGTATGTTTTTTTTTCTGTGCTTGTTGTCCACTCCCTGAGCAAGAACAAATGTTGGGAGGATTTGTTTTAGAAAGGAAAAAAGATTAAATATGTCTGTACTTGTGTTTATGTATGTGTCCCATGTCAGTGTGTGTGTGTGTGTGTGTGTGTGTATAGAGAGGCGTTGTATTATGCCTTGTATTGTCCCTGTTGGGAGCAGCTCAATGCTCAGAGGCTCCTCTGCAGATCGCTGATGTAATGCTCTGTCTGAGCACATCTCTTGTTTGCAGAGTCACATGTAATGCATCAGGCTTCTGTAATCATCTAGACTGGCACTGGAGCACAGACTGACCTGTTTATCACTTCTGTCAAAAAGTAGTTTTCTGAAGAAAATGCAAAATCCACCGCCATAATGTCGGAGTGTTAGCCATAGTTGCTATCGGGTGTTCTAAATACTTACTAGAGAGTTGCTATAGGTGGTTGGTAGGGTATTCTCACAATATTACTGTTTTTACTGTATTTTTAACCAAATACAGTGCCTTGCGAAAGTATTCGCCCCCCTTGAACTTTGCGACCTTTTGCCACATTTCAGGCTTCAAACATAAAGATATGAAACTGTAATTTTTTGTGAAGAATCAACAACAAGTGGGACACAATCATGAAGTGGAATGAAATTTATTGGATATTTCAAACTTTTTTAACAAATAAAAAACTGAAAAATTGGGCGTGCAAAATTATTCAGCCCCTTTACTTTCAGTGCAGCAAACTCTCTCCAGAAGTTCAGTGAGGATCTCTGAATGATCCAATGTTGACCTAAATGACTAATGATGATAAATAGAATCCACCTGTGTGTAATCAAGTCTCCGTATAAATGCACCTGCACTGTGATAGTCTCAGAGGTCCGTTTAAAGCGCAGAGAGCATCATGAAGAACAAGGAACACACCAGGCAGGTCCGAGATACTGTTGTGGAGAAGTTTAAAGCCGGATTTGGATACAAAAAGATTTCCCAAGCTTTAAACATCCCAAGGAGCACTGTGCAAGCGATAATATTGAAATGGAAGGAGTATCAGACCACTGCAAATCTACCAAGACCTGGCCGTCCCTCTAAACTTTCAGCTCATACAAGGAGAAGACTGATCAGAGATGCAGCCAAGAGGCCCATGATCACTCTGGATGAACTGCAGAGATCTACAGCTGAGGTGGGAGACTCTGTCCATAGGACAACAATCAGTCGTATACTGCACAAATCTGGCCTTTATGGAAGAGTGGCAAGTTTATCGTTTAAAGTTTGCCACAAGCCACCTGGGAGACACACCAAACATGTGGAAGAAGGTGCTCTGGTCAGATGAAACCAAAATTGAACTTTTTGGCAACAATGCAAAACGTTATGTTTGGCGTAAAAGCAACACAGCTCATCACCCTGAACACACCATCCCCACTGTCAAACATGGTGGCGGCAGCATCATGGTTTGGCCCTGCTTTTCTTCAGCAGGGACAGGGAAGATGGTTAAAATTGATGGGAAGATGGATGGAGCCAAATACAGGACCATTCTGGAAGAAAACCTGATGGAGTCTGCAAAAGACCTGAGACTGGGATGGAGATTTGTCTTCCAACAAGACAATGATCCAAAACATAAAGCAAAATCTACAATGGAATGGTTCAAAAATAAACATATCCAGGTGTTAGAATGGCCAAGTCAAAGTCCAGACCTGAATCCAATCGAGAATCTGTGGAAAGAACTGAAAACTGCTGTTCACAAATGCTCTCCATCCAACCTCACTGAGCTCGAGCTGTTTTGCAAGGAGGAATGGGCAAAAATTTCAGTCTCTCGATGTGCAAAACTGATAGAGACATACCCCAAGCGACTTACAGCTGTAATCGCAGCAAAAGGTGGCGCTACAAAGTATTAACTTAAGGGGGCTGAATAATTTTGCACGCCCAATTTTTCAGTTTTTGATTTGTTAAAAAAGTTTGAAATATCCAATAAATTTCGTTCCACTTCATGATTGTGTCCCACTTGTTGTTGATTCTTCACAAAAAATTACAGTTTTATATCTTTATGTTTGAAGTCTGAAATGTGGCAAAAGGTCGCAAAGTTCAAGGGGGCCGAATACTTTCGCAAGGCACTGTAAATGCAGATCTCACCAACCCCAAACTTTTGAACAGTAGTATAAATATTATGCATATATTTGTTTGTAGATATATTGCAATAAATGTAAAATATATGACTAAAAAGTAATGCTTTTATATTTTATTTGATTACGTCAAACATGATGCTTCATGGAATTGTAGTTCATTGTTTATCTTTATTTACTGACATTTTAATGCATGAGTTCTGCTTATGCATTTTGTTTACAATATTTTTATTGAATTTTGCAAGCCTATTTGGCATCCCATTTCTGCCCATGGCTGTTTTCCTAAATGAAAGATTGTGTAATGGAGTCGGTCCGTGGAATTCAGAAGCTAGATAGTTTATCTTACTTTACGCTGTCTGTGTTTTCACTTATGAGCAAACAAGGGAGTGAGAGCGAGTGAATGAGTCTGTGCCCAATCAAATGATGTTTACACTGTTGGTTAGTGGCGGAGGGGAGATCAGGACATATAGTGTGTACTCAGGGATAAATATAGCCCTGCAACTATGCCACTGTAACATGTCAGTCCTGCACACTTGCCCAGACCTCAGCTAAAAATTCCAGCCTGACCTTCAGTCTCGAGAGGCAGTGGACGTTTACACTGCAATAGAGAGCATTCAGAAGAAGCGAGCACACATGTGGATTTGTTATCACACAATTTTCTGACTTTTGCTTCAGTTTGCGCTGAGACCGTTACAGTATGGGGCAGGTGGCGAACAGGAGAAGGTCCCGCCATTACTGGAATGATTGATAAGGACGTGTGAGGTTTGGAAAACTGGATCAATATATACTGCTCCCCCACTATGGATAGTGCAGTCATGTGCTGGAATAAAACCAGCATGGTGAACTTCATCAAGGACCTGGGTAGGTGCTACAAAAGAGAAAGAGAGAGAGAAGTGAGAATCTGTCAGTGAGTGACGATGAAACTTGTAAACGGAGACAAATGAATGAGTGCAAAGCAAGCTTCAGACTTGTCCATAAGATTTTATTGGTGTTTAGATAATATTATAGCAAAATAAAAGAGACTCCTGTCACAGTGACTGTTCATTTTGCTGAATAAAAATTATGAAGAAATATATTGAGATGAAAATAAGATGGTTTGATGAAATTAAAAAAAGAAATCCTTAAACAATAAATGTTTGTTGGCAAGCTTGTATATTATTGAATGATTGTGCAGTTTGGTAGAATGCAATTAAATTAAAGAAATATTAATACAATTAAAAAATTGAGTTTTATTATTAAATATATTATTTATAAATGAACACAGTTCTGTCATGACAACTCTCTGAGAGTTTGCCATGGCAATATGACAATAGCTATGTTTCCATCCAAAGTTGCGAATTTAACTTGCGCGCAAAATCGGAATATCGCATTTGTGAATAAAGCACAGTTTCCATCCAGTGAGTCGAAGAGAACAAAAACCGTCACTTCTTGATAAACTGGCACTAAATATCACTAAGAAAAGTAGGAGAAGCCACTGTATATAATAATTTTCGCATATAATAATTTACTTGCGTCTCAGAGTGCGCAGATGAAAAGCAATAAACACGTTATCTTGCTTTCAGAGGCAGATGCTGCTGTTTGGGAACATAGTCGTGTAAGACAGTTCTAGGAGGGAATTATACTGAACCACTTTGACGAGTCCAACGGACTTTGCTCAGGCATTTCCAGAACAACCAAAACAGAATTTCAGATGCTGTGCAACTATCCAGTTATGCCGTCCCATCGCCAAGTCACATGGTTTTTTTAAAGCGCATGAAGGAATTTATTCAGTAAATGTGTTTCCATCGTAGTTTATGCACATATTTTAATATTGGATAAAAAATGTATCCAACTCAAACGAACGCATACTTTTTTTTTTTTTACTGTGCTTTTTTAGTATTTATTGTGCCTAAAATGCGCATAAAAATAGGTGGATGGAAATATAGCTAATGTTAATGTGTTTAGTCTTGGCGGAATAGATCTGCTACGCTGCTGTTATTGCTGCTGCTATTGATTATAGCTGCTGCTGCAGCAGAGCAGATACAGAACTTGCCACTGCCAATACACACACACACAACATGCTGTGAACAAGTAAGATGTGCTGCTGCTGTACAAGCATGCGTGAATCACCCCGTATCAGATCTATACAAACACTATCTCACAACCAATTTGTACTTATTTAACAAGGTGGCTAGCTAATT